>NW_014569575.1:804913-812637 GCF_001313835.1 Polistes canadensis
TTTATTTGAAATATATGTAATTTTTAATCAATTGTACTATATATTATTTTTATTTTAATAGATATTAATCTGATTCTAATATTAAAAAAAAAAACATTTAATTAATAGTAATAACAATACGAAAAATCAGTTATTCTTTTAGTTATATCACATGTACAATTTTAAGGAACACCTAACTAATACATATGTATGAATCAATTGATTATTTTTTCCACACGATAATACGAATTTCATTTTTATTTCGCATAGAAATCACGCACACATTCTTCTTTTTTTTTCTTTTTTATATATTCATCAAAGATTAAATTTCGAATATACAGATTTTTCTTATTCGTACGTTCATTTTCGATGCTACTTTATATTTTGTATTTTTTTACTTTTCCTATATTCGATATATGAATTGTGCAGGGGGGGGGGTTGAAAAAAAAAAAGTAAAGTAGTAAATAGAATTTCTCAAGGGGTGATCGTAACGAATGACGTTGAAGACGAGCTCGTGAGAGTTCTTTACTCGATGGAGGAAGAGAAGAAGACCGCGAAGAAAAGGCACTGAAAAGGTGTCACCTTAACAGGATTACTCTGACGTTCTCCTTCTACTTTATTTTTTTTATCTTCTTTTATCTTCCTTCCTTCTTTCCTTCCTTTCTTTCTTTCTTTATTTCTTTCTTTCTCATTTTCTCTCGACTAGATCTCAGAAACTGGCTTCTAGATTACGCTACGATCTAGGGTAGATAAGTGTATACAACGTTAACCCATGATTCTAATACTACTATTCTTTGATCATCTATCTCGTAAATCGTTCTAGTCCAGATAATACGACAATAGATAAATAGATCATTCTATTCGATCGGATAGATCAAATTATTATTATTATTATTATTATTATCGTTGAAAAAGAAGAGGAAGAAGATAGTATATGAAACAGGAGCAACCGGTGGTAGGTAAACCGTTGAAAAATTTATATTAATTAACTGGCTCGTGGAAAAGCTATGGAAAAAGTTTTGCTTGCATCTGTTCAACGTTTGCTCACATATATACACACTCACACATATACATATATATATGTATATATATTTACTTACACAATGCAAAGCTTGGTTTTATATGTATCTAGTGCGAAGAAACGAGTGAAAGGAAAGAGAAAGGAAAAGAGAGAGAAAGAGAGAGAGAGAGAGAGAGAGAGAGAGAGAGAGAGAGAGAGAGAGAGAGAGAGAGAGAGAGAGAGAGAGAGAGAGAGAGAGAGAGAGAGTGAGAGAGTGTGCTCGAGGGGTGATTCAAGTAGAAGGCAAGAACCAAGAAGAACAACAATAAAACCCCCGGGTATAATTTGTCTTGGGTTTTCACCGACGCGAGTAGCATAGATGTACACTAGCGCCTTCAAGTTTTCCCATTATTATTATTAACACTTTCCTCCAACCGACAGCGGCCTACAAAGTATACGAAAAGGGGGAAGAAGAATTCTAACCGATTGAAAAATATCTACCTGCGTGACTCTACGCATGTTATTATATATACACTGGTGGCGAAAAGTTTCGAATCGCTATGCAAATTCAAAGAAAATCGATTATTTACAAAATTCAATGAATGGTATTCATTTAATGTAATCGAGATTAGATTTATTTTTGTCTAGAAAATTTTACGTGTTATATGTTTTACCTATTGTATTGTTTTTTTTTTGCAATTAGTTTTTCGAATACTTTTCAATCGAATATTTTTACAGTTTTCTCGTAGACGTTTTGTTGTCTGTCAAATATGTTCAGATAGGAAAGTCCAGTTTTTAATATTGTTTTAAATTGAACGTATAAATTATTATTTAATTATAGATTATGTCAAAATATTATATATGTAAGAAAATGAATTGAGAATTTTGTTTTAAATGTAATTGAATTTTTTAATATTTATGATATAACAACGATGGATCGTTTTACGGATTAAATTTTTCATGAAAATTTGCAAGCAATTCCAAACTTTTAGGCTGTAGTGTATGCATTTTTTTTCTTCTTTTCTTCTTCTTTTTTCTTTTTTTTTTTGCTTATAGAGGAATGATTTCTTAACTAGTTAGAGGGTATAAAACATATTTCACAGAAATATATTTTCGGTAGAAAATGAACAAAGTTACTATATAGAATGATTCATGAAGAAACTTCATCAATTTCGGATATCACTTCTGTGAAGACATTTTCGGTCAAAAAGTTCATACGAACATGGTTCCCATTTTCGAATGCTTCCATTACAATAACTCACTTTTTCGGACAGATAACTGGCAAACTTCTATTTTATACCTTCGCGAATGTTACCGCACATTTTCAAAAGTATTTTCGCTTTTACCGTTCCATATGTGGTGTGCAAAGTTCAAAATACCCATAGACGATAAAGTAAAGAGCTCAGATTTTGAGAATTTAATTTTACCAAAATGAAAAAGTATTACTTGAAATTCAACAAAAATTGGCAATATTTAACTCTTATATATATATATATATATCTATAGATATGTGTATGAATTTAAAAAATAAATTTCATAAAGATATAAAATAAATAATATTAAAAAATATTCTCGAATGTAACGAATATATTTCAATGAAAATTCTTTTTTAAACCACGTATTAAGAAGAATTTACCTACACAAATAAATGTATCATTAACGTGATATCCAAAATAATATCCCAAATTAATGATCTTTTTTTATGACCAAGCATTATAATATGTATATACATACTACGTATATACATTCTCATTTTATACGTTTCTTTTTTTTTTTCTGTTTTCCAATGTATTTCATTCTATAAAAAGAAAGTACGAATTTATTTAACCTTGCAGTAATCATCGTTCACTGCGTACGCAGACGCACACGCACATATACATTGATATAAATAAAAAGGTGTATTTATATTGAATAAACGAAGGACACACGTTTTTAGTTCGCTCATCATAATCTTCGACGAGAGAGACAACCAGAGATCGTTGTCCGTAATAATCGGCAAAGAATTCTTGAACATCGTAGAGGAGGTGGAGGTGGAAGTGAGGTGGGAGGAGGGAGGGTGAATGAAGGACCATCATCTACTTGGTGCCATTATACCATCGTTATCGTCCCATTTCCGTTAACCCCTTAACGAGACACCCTTTCATTTTCTCGATCATTAGGTATTACGTTCAAAGTTCCCAACGTGAATGGCTCGTCGAGAAGGAGATATCGTCATTTCTCTTGGCACGTATTTACGTGAAATACGCGATATGGAAAATGTTCCTTTGGGGAATGGCGGCGGACTGCTGCTGCTGGTGGTGGTGGTGGTGGTGGTGGTGGTGGTGGTGGTGGTGGTGGTGGTGGTGGTGGTGGTGTGTAACGTGAAACCCCAAGCCCCGTCCTTTCAAAATTTTATATAAACGCTTTGCTCGTATCGCGGAACGTAATTAAAAATCAAATATACGTATGTACATACGTACGGTACCTATGTATGTATGTATGTATATATGTATGTATGTATATTTGACCCTTTATAACCCAATTATTTTTTTCGGCTTCGGGATAAAAAAAACAATATTTTCAACAAATGTTGCTGGGATTGTATTTTTTTTTCCTTTTATGTATTTTTTTCCCCCCTGGTTTTGCATTTTTTTCCTTATTTTTCTTTCTTTCATTTTTAGACGAAATATTTTCCTTTCACCTCTCTCTTTCCCCCCCCCCCTTTCCCCGTTACCCGTCGAAATCAAATAATTCTCGTTGAAACAATTTTTTTTTCTGGTTTTGTTTTATTTTCAGGAAATACGAACCATTTTTTTCGCGATAAAAATTTCACGTCGGTATTGTTTCATCGTATTAAACACGTAACTTTGATTTTTATAAAATATTAACAATTTTTTTGTGACACATATATTTATTATTTGAACTGGATAAATAATTTTTTGTCCAGAACTGATAAAATAAAAAATAACATTTCAGAAGAATTTATGGAGAATTGATATAATAGATCTTTCGTATTTATAATTATAAGGATTATATACACGTTGTTAAGGAATTTCTCTTATGGTAAATTAACCCTTTGCACTCGAGGCCTTTTTATACGCTCGAACGAACCAGCAATTCGAGACGATTTTCCGCATATTTGGTGAATTTCTTAATGCTATCTTTAAATGATTTCATACACAATTTAACGTTTAAAAACTTTCTTTTATAATATATTTAAATATTTTACATATATATATTTTTACATACTTTATTATTATTATTTTGCATATGTGTATTATTGAACACATTCATGAAGCTAGATTTCTCAAATAAAAAAATCCTAAATGAACATCGTTTATCTATATAATAATAATATATAATAATATATAATTAAATTATTATTTCAAATTATATAAATCTATTATCTTATTATAATATATATGTATAAATTAAATAATTACTTATATATTACTCGAATTATCGTTACTATGATAAATAATAATCGATAGTAACATTTCGAGTATATAAAATTAATATCGTCCAAATTTGTAGGAAAAAAAATAGGATCGAAAAATGTTTACACGCGTTAGTTGCAAAGAGGACGAAGAAAAAGGGATGAGAAATAGGGAAGATCATTAAAAAGTCGACTATCAATGGTGGTAGTAGTGGTGGTGGTGAATAAAAATTTCGGATTCTTTAAAGGGCACACTATCCGACTGCGGCGAGTGGTTTTAAAAGCTTCCGACAGATTCGATTAACGTACTTCTCCATCTCTTTTCCATTTCTCTCTCCCTTTTTCTCTCCCTTTCTCTCTTTCTCTTTCGAAACTTGCCATCGAGAAGCACCGACCGTACGAGCGGAGCCCATTTAGCTTGGAAAGTTATCTCGAGGAACTTTATCGGTTCGGAGAGTACACTCCTTCCACCATTTCTCTCTCTCTCTCTCTCTTTTACTGTGTCTCCGTTTCTCTTTCTCATCCTTTTCCCTTCTTCCCCCTTTCTTTCTGTCTCTGAAGTATCCCTTTCCCTAACATCCCGTTCTTTCTAACATTCGTTCGGTTCGGTTTATTTTTTTCTTTCTTTCTATCGACAGCCAGTTTACTCGCAATTTTTCAAACAGATAGAAGAAGGATTAACTTGGTCAGCTACGATTTCCTGCACGACGTGGAGAAAGAAACAAAGGGTGGGAGGGAACGAACGAATGAATGAATGAACCGAATTTCTACATTCGTACAAAAGTCATCTTCGAATACCCTAAATTACAGGATCCGTTTCAGGCCTTTTATTTGCGTTTGTTTGAAAGAACGTAAAAGAGGGGAAAAACATTGCAACTGTTGACCTCGTGTGTTTCTCTCATTAATTTCCATTCGGTGATTATTTCCCAGCCCTTTCTCCTCATTGCCATTTAGTGTTTCATATATAAAATAAATTAAAGAAGAAGAAGAAGAAGAAAAAAAAAAGAAACTAAGAAGGAAAATGAATGAGAAATAGAAATCGAAAGTTAGGGAAAGATTTAACAGGATTTCCAAAGAGATAGATAGATAGAGAGAGAGAAAGAGATGGATGATCGAGAAAAATATTAATAGGACGCGTCCATGCAGAAACTCATTTCGAAAAGGGGGGAAAAAAACAATGAGACTCGTGGTAACAATGCGAGAAGAACTGGGAGATAGCTTTCGGCCGAGAACAACCCGACTGGTGACTCGACCACGAAAAATAAGGGGAAATAAAAATACTAAAAGGGACTGGAAAAGAAAGATAGAAATAGTGAGAGAGAGAGAGAGAGAGAGAGAGAGGATGATGCGCGGTGATTAAAACGCGAAGGAAAGGGTGACGGGGGAGGGAGGGGGTGGGAGGGGGACGAAGGGAATCGGGAAGTGCGACGAGTCCTCCCTTCACTTCCTTTTTTTTCTCCCCCTTTTCTTCCCTTTTCTTTCTCTTCTTTTCTCTCTCTCTCTCTCTCTCTCTCTTTCTCACTCATTTCCACTTGGCAACGAGCACTTTCGGATTTTCCTCTGCCCCCCCCCGTATCCCCCTCCTCTTTCTTTATTTTTTCTCTCTCTCTCTCGTTCCATGGAGTTTTTTCTCGTTCGTGAGAGCGAATTTTTTTTATCGTTCGTTCGTTCGTTCGTTCGTTCGCGTGCACGTTAAAAAAAAGGAGGTTAAGCTGGTTCCTTTCTGTATTATTTTGTTCTATTTTTTCTTTTTTTTTTTTTGAGTTTTTATTTCTTCACGAGAATCGTATATAAGCGTGGAAAAATGATTGAAAAAAAAATCAAAAAAATAAATTTACGAGCAAATATGATATATTTTTATAAGATACTGTACGGTGGTGCACGTGATTACTTTATTTATCGAGTTAATATATATTTTAATTAAATGTGTTACACGGGGGTAATTTTAAAAAAAATTCTTTATGGAATAAGTAAATTGTTGATTAGTATTTAATATATTCAATCGGATATAATTATATTTAAACAATATAAAATATATTCTTACTCACATATGTATATATATACCGATCAAATAAATAAAACGAGTAGATATGGTTTCATAGTTGAAAGAATAGGATTTACGAAAAGAATGATCGGAGGAAAAGGGTATTGGAAGGACTCGGACGTGGTCTCGAAAGTGGAAATAAAGAAAGAAGAAATTGGCCGGTCGAATGGGACCCGTGGGTACTACTGGGTGCGGATAAGGACGCTTTTAAATCGAGACAAAGAGTGGAAAAAAATAAGGTGCTCGATGGGCTTTTTATCGAGTGATTTGGTCAAGCGATTCCCTTCGGGCCGATAAGCTTCGATAGTCTATGCGAAAAAGAAAGAGACTACTTTTCCGAGTTACGTTCACCTTCTTCTTACCAATCAACGCTATCTAACTCTTTCTCTCTCTCTCTCTCTCACACACACACACACACTCTCTCTCTTTCTATCTTTCCTATTCCTACCAGTACCACTTTATTCCTGTTTTCATGCCCTGTTTTATTTCTTTCCTTATACTCGTTGTTGCTTCTTTTTTTTTTTTTTTTCTTATTTTTCATCCCCTCTTTCTTTTCTTTCTGTTATTTTCTCTCTTTTCACTTTTCCGTACGTTCCAATTTAATTGAAAAAAAAGCCAAGCGCGTTTTGCCCCGATACTCTACAAATGCACAAAGTTACACGGATGAAACGAAGGGAACAGGAAGGATAGTAAAAACGAAACGATATCGTTGGCCAGAAGCAAAAGGGCCGATCGATTTTTTCCCTATCTCGATTACAACACCCCCACCTTTCTCTCTTTCTCTCTCTCTCTCGTTCGTTCGTTCGTTCGTTCGTTCGTTGAATTTTTTGCTTATTAGAGGTAGAAAGAAGGAAAGAAAGAAAGAAAGAAAATGTGCCCGCGGTGCCTTACGAAAATTATTTTCCGTTCTGTCGTAAATTTTTACAAGCTTTCATCTCTCTCTCTCTCTCTCTCTCTTTCTTTCTTTCTTTCTTTCTTTATCTTTTTTCTTTACTATACTCGTTCGTTCCTTCGTCCGTTTTCTTCTTAGAAGATCGGCAAAAAGAATCGTTGAAATTTGTATCCAGTCTCAATTTTAAGAGAGTGGCGAAGAGGGGTGACGTAAAGGGAGAGGAAGAAAGGGTGGATCCATAGTATTTTTCTAGTTACTACCTCAGAGCATTTTCGTTTTAGTCTAGCGCGATGAGCGAGAAGATAAAAAAGTAAGAGAGACTCTCTTATAGGATGAAATTGCTTTTCTAATCGAGGGTTTTCCTTTCTTCCTTTTTTTTTTTTTTTTTTTTTTT
>NW_014569575.1:812837-829716 GCF_001313835.1 Polistes canadensis
ATATATATATATATACTAACAGTATAAGATTAGAACATTAGATTCAAACTATAGACTCCCTGTTCCCATCTGAAAGAAAATCTCCTCGAGTGTGTATTCCTAAAACTATCCAAACTACCAAGCCAAAAGTTTGCAAATGTTAGAAGAGTAGTGGTGTTCATTTAGAAAATGAAAATATTTATAAACGAAACACGAACTACTTGAAAATATAATCTTTATAACCAACTTCATTATTTTATTCTGTGATTATTATTCTAATTATTATTCCATCGTTAATTGTCCTTGGTATGAAACTTTTGGGATACAGTTTGGTGGTCAAAATTCGTGAAATATTTATAAACGTGAATACAAAGTGAGTATTTATTTAAATACTTAACAATAGGGTGCTTTGTACTTTATCTTGAACCATTCGTTTCCTGGAAATACGATCGTTCGAAACACTACTCCCCACTATATATCACGAAATTTCACGTTCGTGGAAGTATATCGTTGATGGTACACAGATTTCTCGGAGTCACCTAAAAATAATAGCATAAAAAAAAGAAAAAAACGATTAAGTAGAAGAGGAAGGAAGGAAAAGAAGAGGAAGAAGAAGAAGAAGAAGAAAAACGTTAGTCGAAAGATGGTAGTACGTTTAACGATGAGATTAGAGAGTTAGATTCCCCTGGAGCAGTGAATGCATCACCACCACCACCACCATCACCATCACCACCACCACGTTGTAGTATCTTCCTAAGAAAAATCTCAGACGAAGAACCCACTTGCCATTTCTCTCTTCTTCTTTTTCTTATTCTCTTTCTCTTTCTCTTGTCTTGTCTTGTCTTGTCTTCTTTACTCTTCTCTTTTCTTTTCTTTTCTTCTTCCTCCAGGGGAAAATCTTTTTCTCTAATCTGGTAACTGGTGGTTTTCTTCGCAATAATCGAGAACGCTTTCTTTCGTCGACTACTTTTCTATATTTAATTTTTTTATTTATTTCTTTTTTATTTTTTATTATTTTCTTTCTCTCTCTCTGTTTCTCCCTTTTTTCTTTACAATGGTTTATAATGGTAAAATCTTAACCGATCGACATAAATGTGATTAAGAAGGAATCTTCGGGTAGGCCCCCATTAAATCATTTGCAGCGAGACTGGACATGGCAGATTGGTAGAGGGTGATTATGGTGGTGGTAGCGATGGTTATGGTTGTGTCGTAGAAGGGATTATGGTTTGGTACTACTACATCTATCAATAGTTTAAACATATCAATTTATATCGTTAACGGTTAAATAATCCAATCTTTAATAAAAATGATTGTGTTTTTCCTTTACAATTAAATGTAGATTTATATAATATTGTGTGTGTGTGTGTGTTACTAATATAAATATTAATTATAAAACAATTTTAATAACTTAAATATATTATCGTGAATATGATTGAAGTAAATCCAATAAAACATCGAATTCAAAGAATTTCTCTATACCAAATGAAAAACATGATTTTAATTGCGTTAAGTTTAATATTAATGTATAATATAATATAGTTATTCAATTTCAAATCAATTCGTCTGCCACTCACGTCGCGCGTCGTATTATCGCGTTATATTTTCACAACCTAGGTTATTTCCGTTTAATTGAACTTGCTCGGATTGAAAGTTACTCGATACCCCATTCGCACACACCATTCCTCTTCTTCCTCTTCCACCCCCATCCCTTTGGCCGTTGTCCAACTTATGAGTAACTTTATCGCAAAATATAACTCTTTATTTGCTCGTTGTCTCTTCATTTACGATAAAAAAAAATAAATAGAAAACAAATATCAATGATGTGTCATACGTTTGAAAAAAAATATATATATTTCAAATAGAAACCAGAGATAGATAGGTGAGATAATTTTTCTATTGGAAGGTGTAATAAAACGTTTCGCGACGAGCAAAAAAAAAATCAGAGTTTTATCCAGGTTTGATATGATGGGGGCGGGGTGGTGCTGGGAAGACATGAAAGGAGTGAGGGTGAAAAAGAGAAGAGAAGGAAAAGAAAATAGAAAGGGAAAGGGAAAGGGAAAGGCTTTACCATCAAGAAAGAGATTTTCCCTGTAAGCCTTCGGCGGCGTGAAGGTGCGTGGTTATGGGCTGTAACAGAGACAGTGAAGAGGGAGGGGGTGGGAGAAAGAGAAAGAGAAAGAGAAAGAGATAGAGTAGAATGAGGAAGGGAATGGGGGAGAGAGTGGGATGGTGAAAGAGTGGGGGTGGCCCGAAGTGGTCCATTGTTTAACTTGATAAATGAAGTAGCCAAGCGCAGAAGCTCAACGCTCGGCTTGGTACACAATGGCAGCGATATATTGTTCGGAGTTAATTCAATGCTGGAAACTCTCTGGTACCCGAACAGGTGCGCCAATACACCTTTGTATATGTCAGTAAATAAATAAGTAAGTAAGTAAATACGTGTGGGACTCATTCTGTCTTTTTGGTTCAATTAAGTAACGTTCGTGCGAAATCTTTCGAATCCCACCCACTTCTTCCCTTTTTTTTGTCTCGTATCCATCGATTCCGTGTATTGTTTTTTTTTTTCTTTTTTGAAAAAGAAATTAAGTACACACGGGTGGACACATTTGTATAGATATTATTATTATTTATGCGAGTGTCCGTCGTCTGTGGTGAGACTAATGGGAATAATATAAAAATAAAAAAAATAAAAGGGTTTCTCGAATCGTGTTTACTTCCACTTCCGCGGTCGCACCTTTCAATTTCTCGCCCTTCTTTTTGTACTTTCTTTTTTTTTTTTCTTGTTCTTTTAAATCGAGCAACCCGCTAACTCTCGTGCCTGCCGCGAAGAATTTCAATTAGAAGAAAAGAAGCCAGTAACCGAGGGTGGGAGGGAGGGAGGGAGGGAGGGTACGCGTTTGCCTTGTGTTGCTTTTATCCTACTTTTTCTTTTTTCTTTTTCTTTTCTTTTCTGTTTTTTCGCCACTAGTGCTTTTACCCGAGAGTGAGAACGAAAAAGTACAATTAACTGGAGAACTTAAAAAAACGATTTCTTCTTCTTCTTCTTCTTCTTCTTCGTCCACGTCTTCTTCTTCTTTTTCTTTTTCTTTTTTTTTTTTCTTCTCTTTTACCACCACAACTAACCTTTTTGCTCTTCTCTACACAATCTACGATTTTATCTGAAATCTATAGTATCCGTTTCTAGATATTTTCCATTCAGTGAAGTAATTGGAATGTTGCGGTTAGGAGAAGAACCCCCATTAGGAGAAAAGGAAACGAGAAAAGAAGCTAGATCGTTAAGTTTTATACTATACTTAAATTACCATCCTTGATAATCCGATCTATCTTTTTCTATTTGATATACATACACGGGTATACGAGAATCGGATTTAAAATGTCTTAAGGTTATGTAGAAAAGTAAAAGTAAATTTTTGATTGAGAAAAAAAGAACGAAAAATTAAGCTCAAAAATGTTCAAACCTTGCCGAGGTTATTTGATTCCTTTTTTTTTATTTTTCTAACTATATATATATACGTACACATTTATAATATAACAAAATATAATGATTAATTGATAATTACTTTACATAAATTTAATTGTACATATAATTCCTACATTTATATTGCATCATCTATTATTATAATTTTATATATGTTAAAATAATTCAATTGACGCATAATACAATTTTGATATTAATGATTGATTTCAATGATAATAATAATTATTACGTATAGAATAAATAGATCTGTAATTAAACAAAATTCATTTATCGTTTCAAAAATCATCAAGGTATCTTTAATTTTGTAAACTACACTTCTTCCTCTCCCTTTCTTTCTCATAAGTTTCCTCTAACTGATATTAAATAATTCGATTTTCATTATGATCTTTCCTCGCAACTTGTCAAAACCCTCGGACCAAAATGAAAAACGTGAATCCTATTCATTTTATTATTAAGCCGCATTTCTAATGAAATATTATTTGATAATTCCGCACTACGAACTTCGTCGTAAAGTTTCATAATACGTTGAATATATATAGATATATATATATAAGGGAAATAAGAATAAGTGAACGAAGCCCTTCCCCTTCTCCCTCCCCCTCCACACCCTTCCAGCTCAACCTTCTTCGTAGTTTTCATCGTAGTTATGTGGCCGAGAAGAAGAGAAGCAGCAAAGTTGTTCCGCGAATAAGCGAATGCAAAATAGGGCCGGGTCGCGCGATATTTTGCGAATTGCGGCCGCCTAGTCGCGTTTCTTAGGTACTAAGGGAAGAAAACCTTAAGAAGAGAAAGAGAGAGAGAAAAAAAAATAGTCGAAGGAAATAAAGAGAGGCTCCCAATCGTCGTACTCGTCACGAACGAAGTTCCGCGCTTACGAGCGACCTTTAGGTGGATTAGGTTAGAGAATCGTAAAGTGAAAATCTACTCCCACCCCTCCTCTTGTATCTCTCTTTCGAAACCTTTTACTTCTTTTTCTTTTTATTATTTTACCTCTTTTGTATTACTATGTATATATATATAGTTAATACATGCGACCTGACATTTCCTTTTCATTTTTATTTCATAATTTTCTATGCTATACAATTCGAATATCTATATCAAGAGAAGATATTATAAAGTAATGAGAAAAAAAAAATGATGGTGTTGGGTATTTAAAAAAATAAGAAGGGTGAGTGTACGTGTAAATATGTATGTACATACGTATACGTATACGTATGAGGTCATGAATCAGGGGTAAAATTCAGACGTCGCTCGATGACTAATTGCAAAACTCGAAATCGTTTTCTACGGAGTATAGATACGAACGAACCCGAGGATTTTCGTTCCCCTCTTATATATTCCTTTCGGCGGACTTCAATTGGTGCTCGGAAGTGTTTTCTAACGCTGGAGACTTATTAACCGTAAGAGAGAGAGAGAGAGAAAGAGAAAGAGAGAAAGAGAAGTTCCTTCCCGGTAGCGCTATTTATAAAATTAAACCTAAGTTCCTCTCATCTTTTACGTCTTTCTCCCTTTTCTCACTGTGCGTTTCACTCCCTATATCTTCTTGGGGTTCTTCCAATGCGAGCTGAGCAGTTCATTCTCTCCTTTGGTGTAATCTCCATTCGTTCGGCTCCTCGTTTCACGCTCAACGCGGTACGTCCTTCTGTCCTCGAGATAGAAAGAGAAAGAAGAAGAAGAAGAAGAAGAAGAAGAAAGAGAAGACGAAGAAGACGACGGTGTCTGGATTAAAATAGAGAGCTGGAATAGTAGTGAAGATCCGCGTACAGTGACGACGGCGTTATGGTCATATTGTCAGCCAGCAGCAAGGAATAGTATGGAGAATAGTTTTATCTTTCTCCTTGACTCACACCGGTAGTTGGTAAGTATCTATCTATCCGGAGTGTTCTGCTTCTCTCTCTCTTTATCTCTATTTCTCTCTATTTCTCTCTCTCTTTTCCTCAGGTATTTGTAGGAAGATCGTTGCAGGGCACGGTTGATCTTAGAAGTTATGCCAGTCGGAGTCGTAACTCTCTTAACTCTCGCGAAGAGCCGCTAAAATCTTACGACGAACGTTAAACCGTACCAACTTACCTACCTACCTACCTACCTACCTACCTACCTACCTACCTACCTACCTTTCTACTCTACCTACCTACCTACCTACTCTACTTACTCTACTCGTTCGCAGCTTCGATAATTTCTGCTGAAGGGGCAGTAACATTTCTTATGTCGTGCTAGCTTGCTTGCTTGCTTGCTTGCTTGCACCAGCATCAAGGTTTGCAGCAGCAGCAGCAGCAGCAGTATGGAACAGCACCGGATATCGTCTGGCTATAATTAAATCGACTAACTCACACCTCGAACATATTTGACTCTTCTTCTTCTTATTCTTCTTAATATTATTATTATTATTATTATTATTATACGTCTTCTTTGAAACATTGAAATTCTGTTAGACTTTCTTTCTTAAACGCATCACGAAATAATATCGCGAATTTTCTGCTTCGTTTACTTCAGAAGGAAAAGTAAGATGAGGAGGAGGAGGAGGAAGGGGAGGACTACTTTTGCCCTTTCTCTCTCTCTCCCTCTCTCTCTCTCTCATTTGCTCGCTCATTCACTCACTCACTCTCCATCGCGTTCATTCGTGAAATTTGCATCTCCGTTCGAGCGGAGTGTAATTCGTCGCAACGCTCGAGGTGACAATTAATTCCGAGGATCCTTTCCAGCCGAATTCAACCCTATTACATATTCAGACCGTATCCTCGACGATTGCCGTCCGTAATCGGAACAAGTTCCTCTCTCTTTCTCTCTCCCTTCTTTTCTCTTTTTCCTTCTCATTGGGGTAAGAAAGAACGAAATGGAGAGAAAGCGTCAAAATCAGAAGATAATATTTAATGAACCGGTAAGCGGGTATGCTTTACCGGTTATTATTAGAATGGAAAGGTAATTATCTTAGTGAACTAGCAGAATGCTTGCTTGAATTGCACATAGAGAAACTGGACGAGCCAGTGGGTTAGTTCTGGGTTTGTGTTGGGTGTTAGCAGGGGTAGGAGGAGGGAAAGGGGAAACAGAGTTTACGGTTTCAACGGCACGCCCGATGCTCAACCTTCTATTTCTCTCTCTCTCTCTCTCTCTCTCTCTCTCTCTCTCTCCAGTTGCTTCTGTTTATGACAGTGATGGATGCGTTTGCTGGTAATTCATCATACCTTCTCTCTCTCTCTATCTCTCTTTCTCTTTAACAAAACCGAAACGATGCGTTCCATTTCCCCGTTGGCCTCTCTACTTCCCATTGGTGTGCTCGAATAAGCATCAGATCGTTCCTAACCGGTCGGTGTCTTTTCGGTCTTTTCTTTCATCGCGTTAGAGAGTGGTGGTGAGTTTCCTCGAAGATTTTTTATGCCTCTGACAGAGGATACGCACCACCGCGAAAAGAATAATCTCTCACCTGTACGATACGATTTGTTTTCGCCCCCCTCTCTTTTTTTTCTTTTCCCCCACCTCCCCTCCCTTTCTTCTTATTCCTCTTTTTGTTTCGTTACAATTATTTTTGATTACCGAGACCGTAAATCGTAAATTATTAATTTATTTGAATATGTTCAAAACCGATTATCATGAAATCTCCAGGGGTGTTCTGTTCATTTGTAATAAAAAAAAGACACGAGTATAATACACGTGTAGGAACAAGGGAAGTATCCTATGTCAAACATAGTAAGTCTTTTGACTTCTTGGAAATAGGATTTGAACGGGAATGAAAAGTTAAAAAAAAAAAAAGGAAAAAGAACCGTGTCGGATCAGAACCCGTCGCGTGGCAAAAGAAGAGTTTTTAAAGCACACGAAGCGAATCGTTTTGCGGTGTAAACGCAAAGAGAGAGACAGAGAAAGAGAGAGGGGAGAGGGGGGTTTGCGATTCGAGTGGCTCTTAGAGATAGGAGAAGAGAGACTGCATCGAATTAATGTCTGCGATCCAGACGTCCAACCTCCTTAGTCCGGATTAGTACCGACTCGGGATGGCGTGTCATTGGAAAGCAGGATTTCCCGTTTCTCCTAGACACATCCATCCCTTCCTATCTCCCTTCCTTACCTTACCTTACCTTACCTTTACACACAAAACCAGAATACGAAGAAGAAGAAGAAGAAGAGGAACATTCTCAAGAGATTTGACCCACACGATTTTAAAGTTAACTTACGTTTACAAAAAAGGACGTTACCAACACACCCCTTGTTACCTTTTTCCCTAACACTCTACTCTACTCTACTCTAATTTTTTTTTACTCCAACATAGATATTGTGTGTGTGTGTGTGTGTTAGTAACGTAACCAGTCCCAGTGGCCGCGACAACTTAAGCCTGGAATGCAATTTTTATTAGAGACGACGTAGCACGTTTTCTCTACTGGCTTAGTTCGTCACGTAATCTTTCAAAGATGGGGAAAGGAAGGAAAGGTGAGTGGGAGGGAGGGAGGGTCGTGGAGGAGGAGGAGGACGAGGTGGGAAAGAAGAAGAAGGAGAAGCAAAAAAAAAAGGATAAAGAGATAAAACAGAAGGACATGAAAAGGGTAAGAGGTTACATTTCGCCAGTGTGAAGGAAAAGCTCGCCACCACACACACCACACACACGTACGCACGCACGACGGACGCACGGACGCACGGACGCACGTAGAAACGTGCGAGAAACTTTAATGCCACGATATTCATCCGTGAATTATTCATTTCTTTTCTTCTCTTTTTACCACCCGGTTATAGGACTACTACGAGGACGACGAGGACGAGGATACCGAGAACGACCCTTTTTTCTTTGTCTCCGCGTTATTTCAAATTTTTCAGATTTTTTTCCTTCAACCCAACCTACCCCCGTACTTACTCCCTGCTAAATTTCTCATTCTCTTCCTTTTATCTTTTACTGTTTTTTTTCTTCTCTTTTCGTTACTCACGAATTTTAGAAGGGATCAACGGGCAAAGTTAGTTAACGTCGACCCCCACCCCCTCCCCTCCCTCCACTTTCGTTGCACGGATTAAAACGCTAATCTACGAATAATATTTTTTTTCTCGTTGTTTTAATCCCTTCTGTTATTTCCATATTGTTTTCATCGTTTGTCGTTTTATTCTCGAACGATTACGAACGAGATCGATAGTCGTGGGAGGAGGAGGAGGAGGATGGGCAGTTGGGGGAGGGGTGAGGAGGACGAGCGACGGGGTCGTTTTACGCGAGAGTGAGCGTAAATATCGATGCAACCCGGTTCAAAAGTATTTACAGATTTGTTTTGTCAAATATTGCCGCGACACGCGGTTGGTTGGTAGGTAGATATATATATGTAGAGTACCGATCGAAAAAAAAAAAACAAAAAAAAAAAAGGAAGAAAGAAAGAAAGGAAAAAAGAGGGAAAATAGAAAACAATAAAAAAGGGAGGTAAAAAAGAAAAAAAAAAAAGAAAATAGAAAATGCAATCAAAGTACTCTAACTGTATTTTTATTAGCTCAATTTTTTCGGCGTGTCGCCACGGGGCTCGTTGTTATTTTTTTTTTTTTCTTCTCTTCCTTCCTTTCTTTTATTTATTTATTTATTTATTTATTCTTTGTTTTCTCTGCGTGTGCGCTCGTGCGTATAAATATGTATGTTGAAATATTTCGTACGTAAAACAGTTGGGGACACGAGTATTTGTTATTTCGAAACGCATGATTTGGTGATTTGAACAAAATATTTTTTTGATTTTTTCTTTTTCCATTTCCTAGCAGGTTCGTAAACGAACCCCATTGATTCCTTCCTTTTTCAAAGATAGTGTGTGTGTGAAAGAGAGAGAGAGAGAGAGAGAGAGAGAGAGAGAGAGAGAGAGAGAGAGAGAGAGAGAGAGAGAGAGAATAGGAGAGACTCGTATGAAAAGTTTAAAAAGCGACGCGACAACGAACCGATTGTTTAGTAGAGAAATAGTTGTCCCTGTAAACGGAAAGGGGTTTCGATGTCCTCCTCAATCAAAATTCGAAAGAGGGATAGTACAGGATTCTGCGTCAAGTCGTAGAGCAACGGAGAACAATGACGATCCTGGCACGCACGAAGGAATGCCAATACACATAAGCTATATCAACCCACCACCATCATTAATTTCATTGATTTGTGACGCGAACAATCGATTCTCTAACCCCTCCTTCTCTTTTCTCCCCCTACCCTTGTATCGTTAGGAGACTCCATTTTGTATATTTTTAGAATTAGAATGTATTTTATTAACGTGTATATTTGTCTGGTGTTTATAAAAAGTATTACAACAATTTATTTTATCATTTATTTATAGTATCAAATATATATATATATGGTTAAATGAATTATTAATATTTTGTTGATTAAATCTATTGTGACAATTATTGATAAAATTTATAGATAACTGGGGTGGTATCAATCGATTGGACTCGATTCTTCTAATTTATTTTTGATGAGTTATGTTTAATTTAAAAAAAAAAAATGAATTATTAATATTTTGTCGATTTAATCAACTGTCATTATTATTGGCACATTTACAGATACTTATTTTCCATATTGTAGTACTCACTTTCTATTCAAAGTCACTGTTACATTAAAATCATTAATTGTATCACTTTTTTATCATATTAAAATTATTTATATCTATAAAATAAAAATAATGAAGTAAATATTATATATATATTTTTTATTTTTATCAAATTCATTACCGACACATTTTTATAAGTATTTAATTAGAATCACGATTTTCACAATCCTTTTAAACTTCTTTGCGTAAGACTCTCAAATTAAAATCATACATTTTTCTATCTTTTTATTATCATTTTTTTTTCTTTTTCTTTTTCTTTTTTTTTGTTATAAGGGGTTTCTCTTTGATAACAAGAGGAAGAAGAATCCTTTTTCGTAAGCTAAACAAGTATATAATTATGTCTCTGTGTCTCGTCCAACAGTGTAATGGACATTTCCAATTAAATCTCTTTCTCTCCTTTTGTACGGGGATATCTCGCTGACGTTTTTCATACGACACGTCGTTAAAAACGAGGATCAGAGTAGTACCAACGTCGTTGTCGTCATCATCGTCGTCGTAGTCGTAGTCGTCGTCGTCGTCGTCGTAGTCGTCAGCGTCACCGTTGTCGTCGTCGGATGAACGAGCAAAGGGTAATAATAATAATAATAATAATAATCCGAGCTGGAAAAATGAGGAAACACATAACTCAAACGTAAACCATGAATAATACGTTTCTTTAACAAACGGTTGTGTACCTATACCAAAATTAAAACTGAACCTGAATTTATTCGAATAGATCCTTTGATAATAGTATTCGTATTGTGTGGTGGGGGAAAATAAATAATATATTTAATTAAATATTCGAACAAATCGAGATCGAACAAATGAAAAGCCCATTTCTTATAATCTTCTTTCATTAACTTATCTATTTTTATTTGTTTTTGTTCTTGTTTTATAACGAGATTAATTGCAACGTTATTTAAAATCCTTTTATTTTATCATTGTTCATTAAAGGTTATAGGATCGGAGCCACGTGATTGGACTGTTGGGTACTCTATCGTGATAATCGAATTCGTTAATTACGAACGAACCGATTACACTCGTCTAAATACATTTTCATGTAATTTTGCGTACGCTTTAATGGACAACGTAAGTCCTATTATGATACATTTTTATTTTAAAAATGGTGTAAGTACATTTTTGAAAAAAAATTAAATATCACGCAATTCGTGTTTAATTTAATGTAAATGTCTTATGTATAATTGATATGATTTGTTTTGATTGATTATACATTGCAATAAAAAAAAGATAAATTAATAGAAAACATTATTGAAACTTGATATAATTAATGAATATTTTTAAATTAACCAATACGCAAACCTTTAATTTTCTCGAAACAACAGAAAATGGATTTACACCACTTCCGAAATAAACGGTCCATATATATATATATATATATATATAGTTTCTATTATAGAAAGAGCATTTATTCGAGTTCGTCTCTCTAATAAATCACGTCTTGCTAATCGCACCGACTAACGTTTTAGGAGAATCCTACTAATGACGCTAATGACACCGCACCCTAATTACGCGACACGACGTTCCGTGTGTTTCGAATTGGAACGGAACACGAGATTCTCTCGTTTAGGCTTACCTATTTTTTTTTTATGTATGTATGTATGTATGTGTCATTTTTCCTCCACTCCTTCTTCTCCTCGATTACCTTTTTTTCGATTATCTTCTAATCTTCCGTCAGTTTTTATTCCTTTTTATTTTGTTCCACGAATTTATTCGTATAAGTATCAACCTTAATTTTTATCAGACATTTTATCGTTATCCCGTTGCTCTTTCGAATTAACTTTTTTTTCTTTTCTTTGCTTTTTTTTTTTTCCACCACTTCCCACTTGAAAGAGGATGCTGCGTTTTTTCTTCCTTCCACCTTCTCTTTTTTTTTCTTTTTTTCCTTACCTTTCTCTTTACCCTATCATAACACAACTATTATATTTATCTAGCGTATTAATCGAGAAACCCCGAACCGTTTTTCGTAAGACAGATTTCCTTAGTTATTAAATTTCATTAAAGTTCGCAATTAAAAGGCTACCCTAGGCGATATATTTTTTTTTTCCAAGCCCTTCGCGAACGCAAACCTCTCTTTCTTACACTTTCCGTCTGTCTTTCTTTTTTCCTTTTTTTTCTTCTTCTTTCCTTCTACCCTTCGTTAATTTCAACCGTAAAAAAACTTTACAACCTTGTTCGTTTGTTCCCTTTCTCTTTGCGCGCGAATAAAAAGTAAACGAAAATTAAAAAACAAAGAGAAAGAGAGAGAGAGAGAGAGAGAGAGAGAGAGAGGGAGGGAGTAAAAGTTCCCACCCGAAAACTACAAATAAATAAAATTGAATAAAAGAGAAACAATAACAGAGAGAAAGCTAAAGGGTAGGGAAAGTGGTTGGTAGAGAGGAGGGGGAGGGGAAGGGTGAAACTTTCATTTCCATGACTTTAATCGATAAAATTAATACCAACAGGAACGAATATTACTTTCGTTTTCGAATGTCGACGAAACGAATCGCGTGCAATATCATTGCGAACTGGGGGTGTAGTGTAGGGTTACTAGTGGTAGGGACGAGGAGGGGGTGTGATAAAACAAAATAAAAAAGAAAACATAGAAAAAGTTTGATGAAAAATATCTATATACGAGATTGATTTCAATATTTGTTTTTTTTTTAAACGGAAGTCAATTTCGTCAAGTACGCATGGCCACAAAAATAAGCATTTGTTTAACAAATAAAATAATGAGAAAAATAACAAACAAAATAAGGAGGAGGAGGAGGACGACGACGACTACGACGACGACAACGGTGATAAAGGATAATGGTTATCGTAACGTTTCGGCCTTTATTACGTTTCGATCGTGCCCCCGTAATTGAACCATTATTACCTGTATATAGACATATATATATGTAATACGTGTATACACATACATATACATATCGAATAGCAGTTATCATCGAGAAATCGTTGGAAGTGCACAAGTCCAATTAGTATTTGGTATATACGAGTCTGGATGGTTGGTTGTTGCTTCTTTTTTTTTTTTTTTTGCGTGCCGTGGGAGAAAAACTACCCTGACAAATATTATTCGGCAATTATTTATTTTTCTTTTCAAATATAAATTAAAAATATGTAAATTATATTCATAAAAAGAAAAAAAAAATAGAAATATGTATTGAAATATAACAAATTTATATTATCTCTCTGATATATAAATTACATATTTATATATAATATATAAATGTGTATTATAATTTTATTATAAATAATATATAAATATTTCTAAACGATGAGAAAAAGAAAGGTAGAAAGGTAGATAGGAAGTTAAGGAAAAAAATGTGAATGTAAGTGCGTAGTAATGCTTTTCAAAGTCCACTAGAAGAACTCGTGCATTTTTATAAATGCGTGGTACGATAGCAACCCTCTAGAAAAGAGGAAAAGAAGTAAGTGAAGGTGGAGGAGGAGGAGGAGGACTTTGAGAAGCTCGATTTTCAGAAGCCTTATCGAGTTTTGAAGATTCGAAAAGAGTCTCCGACATTCCCTTTCCTTCCTTCCTTCCTTCCTTCCTTTCTTCCTTTATTACTGCTGCTTCTTTACCTGTCAGTGCACGACAAAAGTCCGTAAAATTAAATATTGATTTTGTTTGTCGAGAAGAAGAGTCAGTCAATCCGCCGCGACTTATTCTCCGAGAGCAAGCAAAAGGATACGAACTTACAATTAGGATGAGAATGAGAATGATGAAAAAAAGGAAAGTATAGTGTATAAGGGAAGATGATTCGTTCTATTCCGAGTTTATCGCTGATTCCAGTCGAAAATCCACTTAGGGTAACTTTAAAGGACCAAACCTATAAGGGATACTACTACCATTCTTCGTATTTTCCCAAACTTAAACGAAAACGATTTTGTTCTACCTGTTTTTTTTTTTTTTTTTCTTTTTATTTTTTTTCGTTCTTTAAAATATCCTTTTTACATATTAGATAGGAACTCTTAACTCTTCCTCTTGAATTCGAACAATCAACTATGGAATTCATCGTGGCTTTATCGAACTCGGCGTAAATTAGAGGCTTCATACGGTCTCACTTGCACTAACACATTCATTCTATCTATCTATCTCTCTCTCTCTCTCTCTCTCACTGACGTTGTCACGAGTCTTTCAAAATTCACGACACGAGCCTAACGGGCAGCTGGAATTTCACTAAAATTCCTGGCATAGTCGTTTCCCGCGTGAGAACCCTCCCGGGTAATAATGAAAGCACGTCAGTTCGTAAGTTAATTAACGTATCGGATCGATTAATCACCCCTAAAGAGTTCCTACGGTGTTTTATTCAAACTTTACTCAATCGTAAATCGTATCTAATCTTTTCTTGATTTTTTCCTTTTTTTTTTTTTCCTTTTTAATACGTTATACCGCTCATTTACTTACTTACTTACTCACTCAATTACAGTACAAACGAAGAAATTATATGGGGTTGGAATAAAGTGGATTTATTTCTCTTTATCTCCGTTGACCTATCACAAAGTTCGTATAACTTATACTTTATCACGATCTTTCAAAGTATTATAATACTAATTATCGCATTTTTTCTTTTTCTTCTTCTTCTTCTTCTTTTATTCCTCGAGGTTGTCATCGCATAGAGAAAAAATATATGCTTGTGTAAACCCTGTTACGGGTGTGTGTTATATATATATACATATATGTACACCTACGTGTTCGCTTTCTTCAGTGGTGCTGTTACCTTAGAACGTAAAACGACACTTGAAGAGTAAACTCGCGGCTTCTTTCGGTTCTAACTCTGACGTCTATTTTGATACTCAAACCTACTCAGTTAACTCGAACTTGTCGTCTATCATCTAACCTTCTTTCTGTCCTTTCTTTCTTTCTTTCTTTCTTTCGTGCAATGTGAAAAGCGTGACAGACGACCAACGAATGGGTTCCTTTTTTCCCTCAGTTTGAAAACGTGTATTTTCGCAACGATAGAAAACGCATTCGTCCATTCGAATGGGAAGTTTACAAGGTTGCTCTCGAAACCCCATGAAAAGTTGGGTTCTTAACACTGAACTTCGAATCGAATCTTTTCAATTTATTTTATTGTGTTTATTCCAATTGGACACTTTTATTTGACTTGATAAATAATTCCAGGACCTATATATATATTTTATGTTTAACATAACCATGCACGAATTATAATACCTTCTTAGTTAATCAAATATTCTTATTGCATAAATAGTATATTTCCTTTTCTATACATATATATATGTATAATAAAATATATGACTTTTTGAAGACGAAATAGGTATATTTAAACCTGAAATATACATTTAGTGTTAACTACTATGATATAATTATTTCCAAATGATTAAAAAGAAAAACGAATGAATTAAAAGAGAGTAGGAAATTACAGAACGATTTTGATTGCAAAAGGAGAAAGAGAAAAGAAAGAGGAGGAGGAGGAGGAGGAGATGCAATTCACACGCGAATGAGCCCGAAGTCTCGTTCCCGTATAAGGATTTGGCAAATTTCCCGTTTCCACATTCCTGTAGTCATTTCCAAGCCAAAAAACCACGAGACAGTATTTCGTTTCTGTCGTCATCTACGTCATTATCGTTGACGTTCTTTCCATGTGAGTTCTAAATTAGCTCTTTCTTTTTTTTCTCCACCCCCTTCCCCTCCCCCCCTCTACTCCTATTTCATTCCTAAAAATGAAAAGTAAAAAATC
This sequence comes from Polistes canadensis, assembly GCF_001313835.1. Lineage (NCBI taxonomy): Eukaryota > Metazoa > Arthropoda > Insecta > Hymenoptera > Vespidae > Polistes > Polistes canadensis. The sequence continues at coordinate 828,506 of NW_014569575.1, forward strand.
AAGTAACGTCGCGTATCATCTTTCATAATAATTATGCACGATTAAAACAAGGATTCGCATTATCGTTCGTAATAAATATGACAAAAATAAAAGTAATGGAGAAAAACAATAGTAGAAATTATTGTGCTATTAGAAATGCGAATAAGCGTACGAGAAACTACGACGATTCGTAACGTTATTAGTGACTACTACTACTACTACTACTACTACTACTACTACTACTGGAAGAAAGTGAAGATGGTGTAGCAGAATGAGGAAGAGATGGTGGAGGAGGGGGAGTGTAAGGAAGGAGGAGTACAGTGCGGTACTAGCACCACCGGACACTTGTTGCTAAAGTTCGCGTCATGTTTTAGCGATAAATTTAGCTCGCGACCTTCTCTCGATTTCTATTTAACGTCTACGACATTTTAACGTTTTTTAAAAGAAAATGACGATAAATAAAAAGGAAAGAAGAAAGAAGAAGAAAAAAAAGGATTTTCTAAAGTGAAAATTCTATGACAAATTAAACGTATGTGTGTATGTATGTATATAGATAAGCAAGTATTTGTGTAGAGTAGTAATATATCCAATACCTTATATTAACGAAAGTTATTATCGTTGTCGTCGTCGTATAAATTCAAGCCAGGGATTAAATAAACAAAAAAGGAAAGGAAAAAAAAAAAAAAGAGAAAAAAAGGAAGAAAAGAACGTAAAACGAATAGGTGAAATCGATAAGAGTTGAAGTTTTATTATCGGTTTTGTCGTAGACCTATTAATGCTAACGCGTATTCGTTGAAAGTTAAAACAAGACGTGAAAAAGAGACGTGTCGTGGTCGATCGAACTTGAAGGCCGTGTATCGCGAGTATGTTCTCTTGCATTCAAGGTCGAGGACATAGGTCTTTCGAAGCTTTCGAGCTTCGATCCGTCCCAGAATAATACCAAGAGAAAAAGAAAGATAAAAAGAGATAGAGTGTGAGAGAGTGAGAGAGAGGAGAAGAGAAAGCTGTTTGTCGCAATGACGTTTGGAAACGATCAAGATCAACGTGGTGTGTGTTGTTTTATTATACAAACTCGTACCATATTCGATTGTATATTTATTTAATATATTTTTTTTTTTTTTTTTTTTTATTAAAAAAAAACGATATATGCATTTACGCGAGATTGAACGCGAAGTTATTGTAGATAATCGATTAATTTAAAAGAGAACAAAAAATAGACAAGACAATAATAC
>NW_014569575.1:831566-867992 GCF_001313835.1 Polistes canadensis
CTCTTCACCCCATTTCTTTTTTTTCTTTACTCCTCTACTCTCTGAATATTCCATTGGCTTCGTTCTCTATTTTCTTTTATCTTCCTTCTCTCTCTCTCTCTCTCTCTCTCTCTCTCTCTCTCTCTCTCTCTCTCTCTCTCTCTCTCTCTCTTTCTCTCATTCGCAATAGGCAAACAAAACTGAATCGCATTTCTTCGTAGTAGATCGAGACGCGCATCGCAAAACGATCGTATTTTTCTCTCCCTTTTTCTCTTTTTCTCACTTTGCCTAACTTTCTTTCTTTCTTTCTTTGGTTCGTTGGTGTGGCAGGTAATTAGCAGGCTCTTTCAAACGGCGATACTAATTAGCAGGTAAACGATGTAAAACCAAATGAGAAAAATCAAAGGATCTCTCTCTCTTTCTCTCTCTCTCTCTCTCTCTCTCTCTCTCTTTCTCTCTTTCTCTCCCCCTTCTGATTGTCTGTTTCTTTCTATCTCACCATTTCTTAGTCGAGCAATTAATTGTTCTTCGCTAAAATCTCTTGCCAATTAGCAAAGAAAAGGAGGACACGAAACGAGATTAAAAAAAAAAAGAGAAAGAGAGAGAGAGAGAGAGAGAGAGACGAGTGCGTATCATGTCAGAAATATTCTAGGAGGATTGTATATATTTTTTCTAAACAACGAGAACAAAGAGTATCGGTTTGTTCGCTTTTGTTTGCACCTTGATATTACGTGCATTATCTATGACGTATATAATGTATGTATTTATGTGAAGTTAAACAAGAATGAAATAGAAAAACAATAATGTTACGCTTTAGTTGACGTATCGGTTTATTTTTGTTTTTTTTTTTTTTCTCTTTTTCTTATATAATTATTTTATTTATTAATCGTATAATTCATGCGCAAGGGATTACCTCTTGCAACGTGTAATATAATTATATTAACGTTTTGTGATACGAATAACGTGTGAAAATTAATTTTTTTTCGGCATCGAATCGTAATTCGTGCATTATTTTGTTTCGTTCTTCTTTCGTATACGCGAGAGAGAACGTGTTGAGAAAAAATTCTTATCGATCTCACACAACGTAGAAACAATTATTCTCCCTTTTATATTTCAATTAAAAACATTTATTTTACACATTCTTAGAAAATAATTCGAAAACTTTGTCGATCCAACTTTCCCGCGTGTTTAACGTAAGTGAAGAAAAAAAAAAAAAGATAAAGATATAGATAGAAAAGGAAAAATTAATAAAAACGAGAACGAAAAAAATAAGTTACTTCTCGATGTATCAATTTCATTCTATCTGATATCTCATTACATTATTATCATTATTATTATAATATTATTTATTTCTATCATCCTACGCTTTGTTTTTTTTTTATTTATTTATTTATTTATTGATTTATTTCTATCTTTTATATCTTTTACAATTTATATCTATTATCTCTCTCGTTTTACGTGTAATATATTTATTAAAACGTTCGTACGCGAGGTTCTTTAAATAATTTCGATTGGACGCATCTGATAGGATTATCGGTCATTCATTCGTTCGTTCGCGTTCGTTCGTTCGAACGATATCTCTATCAAACAAAATTCGTTGAAATGTATAATTGTAGATAAAGAGAGATAAATAAATAGATTACTAGCTAGCTAGCCAGCTAGCTAGCTAACTAGACGGGGAAACGTGGGAATAGGGGATTGAGGATTGGAAATGGGGGTTAAGGGTAGAGGGTAGTAGGTAGGAAGAAGGGATGAAGGGGGTGGGAAGGGGTGGAGGGGGCTGAACACGTAATGGAGGATAGTCGGTGAACACGCGTCGGGTTTTCGCTTTAAATCCATCCGCTAATAAGCACATTACGCGGATCCTTTAATCTTTCGACATCCAAACGAATCCACAGGTTGCGTATGGCCGTTGGTACTTTGCAATCCCGTTGCGCGCCATTTTTTTATCCTTTATTTCTTTCTTTTTTGTTTTCTGTGCTACACGATCGACAACGCAGGAATTTTATTTTCGATCCTATTTTGCCAAATTATTTACATCGGCAACGAAATTTACGATGAAATCAAAAAGAAAAGGAAAAAAATAGAATGATCCACTATCGGTTCCCCGTTTAATCTATTAATAGAACGTTTCGAAAAGAATGAAATGAAAGCAGAAAAAAAACAAATAAACCCTCTGTAAAAATACGAACGAACGTAGGTTCGCGTAACATTTCGTACAACGCATTTTGATACTCGAAACAAATAAATACGGATACTACTAGCTACTACTACCCTTTTGAAAGAACAATTGGGGGGGGGGAAAGGGTAACGTTTTGCGAATAACGAAAACTCGTTAAATTATTCTGTTCGTTGTTGTTGTTTATTTTTGGTAGACGAACAAAGTGAGAGTAGGTAGAAAAGGAGGAGGAGGAGGAGGAGGGCGTATAGAAAAATAGAGAATCGTTTGACCGTACATATCGATTTAAGTTTAATTTTGTAGTCGAATGATTTTGTACGAATAAGAGAGAGAGAGAGAGATATAGATAGAAAAAAAAATATTGGTGGAGATATAGGATGAAAAAGAGATGGGGGAGGGGTAGTTAGAAGTAGAAGTAAAAGTAAGAGAAAGAGGAGGAGGGGGGAGGGGTAGGGGGAAGGATGATGATAACCTATATTTGCATTTGATCGAATGTTCGCGAAAGGTGGTGGAAAAAAAGCAAACCGGCATATCCGTGTTGATCGTATTCGAGTAGTATCAGTTTCCATTGGGGATCCAGCCCTTTTTCAATTAAGCTTTGATCATGGTATCGAGATAAAGTGTACGACGCTTCGTTCGTCGGGTTGCTACTCGAACGAATGAACGAATGAACGAACGAACGTCCCTCCAACTCGATAAAGAGGAAGCAAGCAAGCTTTTACTACCACTACTACTACTACTACTACTACTGCTACTAATATTATTACCATTTACTATCACACAACTATCACAATTTCGCGACACCTTTAGCAATACGTTATTCTTTCTCTCTTCTTTATTTTTTTTTTTTAAAGATACGTACAGACGAATCGATATTTTTAGTTTGACATATCGCAAATATACGAATTTACTTTATAAAACAAATGAAATTTATCTTCAATTTATTTATTTATCTTGGTGTGTTAATTGGAATTATTTGTAGATAATTATATTGTCAAAATTTATCGATCGTATATACGTTCGTATAATTTATCTGTCGTGTTTTAATATTCAACGATACTATTAATGAATATATACACTGTCACATATTTTTAATATTTTTTATTCTAATTATTATATTTTTTTACGGATTCAGTTAATTCTATGCGAACACCTTCTCATACTTATCCGGTACTACCTTAAAAAGCTTAAATTTTCTTGAAGTCAACAATACATGATTTTTGTTTCTTATTTTGTAATTGTTCAAACGGATTATCCATTCGTTTTATTAACCATGCCCATCGTTGTTTGATTGTAATGATCTGACGTAAATTAATAATCCAACGTAGCCAATTTCGTTGATTATTTTTTAAGATTGTCATTATTATTATTATTATTATTCAGAGATTATGTTAAATACGTATAAGTGTATATGTAAGTATATTTGAATTAGCTGTTGTCTCAAGCTTCTCATTTGGCGCGTTTTGTTTGATCGCAAACAACTCGATTCTCGTATCAATATTTAGCGTTGAAATGGCGAAAGTGAGTTACCAAAAAGCATGGATCACGAAACGCCTCGGGTTATCTTGGAGTACATAGTATAACGAGGAGAAAGAACAAATAGCTGTCTCTTTCTCTTTCTTTATCTTTTCCTTGATTCTCTTTCTATTATTCTTTTACGTTCTTTCTTTCTTTTGGGTTACCCCTGTCAGCCGAAACTTTACTGGTAATTTATTTGATACACTATACTATACTATATATATACATTTACTTTATATTAGATATTTTTTTTGTCTTTGTTTTTCTATGAAAATTATACCTACGATCGTTAGAAATGTTTCTAAAAACTTGGAAAGAGAAAAATTAAAAAAGAAGAAGATGAATAAAAAAGAATTGCTAGCTAGGGAAGGAAAAGTATTAACGTTTACGTCGAAACAACCCTTAGCCATGGTCCAGCCATGGTAATTAAATAACCTGGGCCGAAAAGGGGTGGGGAAAAAAATTTGCATTTTATTTCAGACAGGATTTATAGCCGGTCGTCCTACGGATTAACGAGCGTTCTTTAAACGTCAACGACGACGACGACGACAACGACGACGTTTCTTTTATAGATACACCGTAGATACTACACAGACACGTTAAAAAGGGAACAATCTTTTTTAAACCGTACAAATATTTGTGCCGAAAACTTCCCACGTCTTATAACTTTTCTATCTTTATTTTAAACGAACGAAACTAACAGGTAGACATTTTCCAAAGGAAAGGTAGGAAAAGCCTAACCTACCCCCAACCCCACCCCTACCTCTTTATACTCTTCAAACGTTCCTTCTAATTAAGTTGACACTAAAGTTTTCCAAAAGTTTACGTAAATGAGTCATTAAATTTGTAAGATTAGTTACAACAGTCGTTAAAACTTTTAGGGAATCTTTTTCTTTTTTTTTATTTATTAATTTTTTTTATTTCTTGGAGAGGCGGGGGGTGGTGTACGATATTTTCTTTATGATTTCATTTATATTAGTAAAATATTTATACACGGTGATAGTTTATTCATAGGATATTGACAAATTATTATTCATAATATTAATAATAATTCAATTATTATAATTTGAAATGACATATTAATACAATCAATAAATAATGACCAATTGAACAATTATCACGCGTATAATATTGAGATAATTCGAAAGAAAAAAAAGAAAATAAAAAAAGATAAAAGATGAAAGGAGAGTTTAGAGAAAAAGGGGTGGCTGAATGGACTTTCTTTGAAATAGCTTTGCTCAATTAGTTGACAATAACCGAGTGTATTGAAGTAAAAAAAAAAAAAAAAGGGAGATAGAGAGAAAGAGAGAGAAAAGAAAGGCAGGATAAACCCGGTGCATTATTTTCTTCTTTCTCAATCTCATTCGTGACTACTTCGTATTTCTATGTCGTCCCATGAGCATATCGAGAGAGAAAAAGAGAAAGAGGATGCGCAGGAAATGCGTTTCTCTTTATCTTTTTCTTTGAAGGAAAGAAAAATAAAATAAAACAAAACAAAACAAAAAAGAGAGTAGAAGAAGAAGGAGGACGAGTAGGAGGTGGTGGTGGTGGAGGAAGAGGAGGAGTAGAAAACTTGCGCTCGAACGGCCGACTTAAAAATATATTCTTCTCGAAATAGTTGCACCCTCGTCGTGTGTGCAACACGCGCGTACAAACCAACCAACCAACCACCCTCGTAACCACCCTCGCGCTCGAATGAACTTCTGTCTTCTCTAGCGAAGCATAAGACGAAAACAAAGTTGAAAAAAAAGATTAAAAAAAAAGTCATAGAGAGAGAGAGAGAGAGAGAGAGAGAGAGAGAAAGATAGAAGGAATGAGTGCATCTTTTTCTTCGTGTTGTGTACTTCGTATTAGTTTATATAGTATTCGCGTGTTAGAGGAACTAACATAACGACGAGGAAAAGTTCGAAAGCAACGGCAAAAAGACAAACTGTCCCCTCTCAGGCAACTCGCCGACGTAATTTATACCGCCGGTTAAAATAGTCTCCATGTTAAAATGAGAGATACATCCTCGTGACCCTCTAAAGCGCATGTACTTTCTATTTCTCTTTCTCTTTCTCTTTTTTTTTTCTCTTTCTTTCTCTCTTTATCTATCTATCTATCTTTCTGTCTCTTTCTCTCTTTTTCTTCTTATTATTCTATCCGTCTACTACCCCTTCGTTGTTTTCTTTTTTTGTCCTCCTTTTCTTTCCCCCCCCCCTTTTTTTTCTTCCCCCTTATTCTCCAGTTGTCTCTCGTATATCGTCAATGCGACTAAACATGTTGTGTTATTGTCTCCTAATTCATTGGCCTTTATCACGCGATAATAAACTGCAGCCAACTATTCGATCGTTTTCTTTTTCTTTCTTTTGTTCTTTTTTTTTTTTTGTAAACCCTAAGTTTTCCTATATAATAAATTTGTCCTGTTTTTTTGTTTTTTTTTAGAAAAATATATGGGCCCAGTATTATTGCTAGAACACTGATCGAATTTTAAAGAAATTTATCTTATGATTTATATTTTGTTATTTAAAGATTTTTAATAGAATATATATTATAATAATGAGATAATTAATTATTTATTACGAAATATAAATGATAAAATGAAGTATATCTCTTTAGTTTTTAAATTCAATCAACTGTCGCGCAATATTCTGGACGCGTGTATTTTAATCTTCCCCATTCTCTTACAAACATTTCGCTTATTTCTTTTTCCTCAATTTTTCATAGGATTCTCGTTTATCCTTTGTGAAATAAATACATCAAAATTAATCACGATCCGTAAACGGGAATGTGATTTCTTCTTCGTTGCGGGGGAGAAAAGGGAATTTGTGGAAGTAAAGGAGTAAAGTGTGGTTTCTTTCTTCTTTTTTTTTTTTCTCCTAAGTCGAGAGAAATGGTGCCGAGAGATAATCGCGTTTTAGGAAGAACGATCGTTACGGACGATTAGAAAGAGAGAGAGAGAGAGAGAGAGAGAGAGAGAGAGAGAGAGAGAGAGAGAGACCCTTTGAACCGGCACGAAGAAAAAAGAAAAAAAAAACAAAAACAGAAAAAAATACAAAAGGAAAGAACTAACACAAACGTACGAAGGAAGAAAAAGGGAGAACAAAAAAAAGTGGGGGGAAAGAAGACGGTGGTGCGCGTTTACGAAACGACGGCTCGCGAGTGATCAAGAAAAGTCGAGAAAAAAAAAGGGTTAGAAAAAAGTTTGACAAATGGTTCAACCCGTTCACACCGAGAACAACAACTCCGCTCTGGATATGGAGTCCCTCGAGGAGATGCTTCGGAAGGTAATCATTTAATTGCTCTTGGACTATTTTTCATTGTTTACTTATATATATTGATTGTGCAAAAATCCTTCGGGAAAAGAAAAGGTTCCTGCAAATGGGGGTGAAAGGGAAATTCGGTTTGTTTTTCACGTGAAATACATTTATCTCGGGTATTATCGATCGCGTATCATTTTAATTGTTATTTCTAAATCTAATAGAATATTTGTAACGATCGAATGAAGTTGAACACCCGTTACATGTATAGAAAAGGAAGGGATGAGGGATTGAAAATTGTCTGAGGAAAAAGGTTGATTGTGTAGAATGAGGAATCGTTAGCTACGAGATAAATCTCTTTTCTTGTGAGTTAGGTACACCGTAAAACCATCTCTCTCTTTTTCTATTTCTCTCTCTCTCTCTCTCTCTCTCTTTCTTTCTTTCTTTCTTTCTCTTACTCTCTCTGTTACTCTTTCGCATGACGAACCATTCAAAATCGAATTAACCAGGGTTTGGCGTCGACGTTTTATCCTCTGCTAACGGTCTGACCCTCTCCATTCAATTAATACGCATTAACTTTAATGCAGCGATAAAATTTCATTACACCTAATTACCTTTGCTCGCTGGTCCACCAATCGGTCGTCCGTGGACCTTAAAAATGGTAGAGATCCTAGGGTCGTTCATTTTCAGTTGATAAGAAGAAGAAGAAGAAACTGCACTTAGAAACAAAAAAAAATCCTTTCCCCCAACCAAAAAAAAAAAAGGAATGGAAATAGAAACGACACAAAAAATTCCTCTTCTGTTTTTTTTTTATTTCTTCTAACCATTAAAATATATTTATTTTATTCTTTGGACACACGCATAATTGAAGCACGTGCCATTGTCAGTCCTTAGGATCCCTCGATTACATGAGTATAATAAACGCTCGAATTAAAGTCAGAATTATATATAACTCAGCGTCGAATGAAAGGGGTAGGTCGAGGAGGGTATGCAAGAGGAAGAGAAGAGAAGAGAAGATGGTGGTGGAGGAGGAGGAGGTGGTAGCAGTGGGAGAGGTGGAGGTGGAAGAGGAGGTTTTTTAACTGCTACTTCCTGTAATGTATTCCGTCAGGCAACGCTGAATGGACCACTTAGCGAACGTCCCACACGCGCACGACCGTACACTCCTCGCAACCAACCGGGTGTACCGTATGAGCGTAAAAGACAGAAAGTGAGAGAGAGAAAGAGAGAGGAAGAGAGAGGAAGAGAGAAAGGGATACGCAGGCCCTGTTCAAAGGCACTCTTACGCTTAAGCGCTTTACTGCCTCTAAAGCCATCCTCCTACGATGTTACTAGATATATATACTATGTACCTATGTAATACAGGAAGACCCCGGCTCGCTTCCTAATAATACACGTTAATTGTTAATTGAGCGAAAAAAATGACTCCCCTCTATTTCTTGTTGTCTCTTGTCGTAAATTATGTCTGTGTGTCTTTCTCTCTTTCTCTCTCTCTCTCTTTTTAATCTCATACTTAAGTACTTATATACTTACTTATTTATGTCAGACTTCTAATGATTTTCACCTTCTTGAGGACGAAAGAAGATTAGAATCGGGTGTTCTTTTTATGAACTTTATTACGTGTATATATGTATGTCTATGTCTATATAAATCTATTTCTGTATGTATATATATGTGTATGTATAGGACGAACGAAGTGGTAGATTATTTGACATGTGTATGTGTATATATAAGTGTGTCACATTTAGTTATATATGTGTAAGGGTATATAAAGGATTATCCGACCATTAGCCGAGCATCTTTGAAAAGCCGATTACGTTATAGCTAATTGCACTTTCTAAGAAGATTTCTATCTTGAATAGAAAGTAAATGTATGGGGAATAGTAGTTGAATCGTTCCGTTGCGATGACTTCCGCGTTTAATTGGAATTGGACGTCGTCGTATTAGACGTGCGACGAAATCGTTCGCGTATTCCCGATTACAAATTCAATCGAACGTAGTCAACGCGCCAGAAAGCTTAATCGGATTATTCAATTTGTAAACCGGTCGTGCGCGTCTGTCATAATTTTACTCCCGTTAAATGTTAGGGCACGTCTCTCTTACACGCACGGCACGGTACGACACGATATGACACGGTACAACCAACGTGTATGTTGTCACGCGTTGTCTCGGATCATTTTCGATAGATAACAATAATACAATCGTATATATATATATTTCGATATTAAACCTATCAACTACTATTTTTTATAATCATATATTCATATAACAATTTATTATCGATATTTTACAGATTGCATACGATTTCATTTATATCACGTTTACGAATGTGAATACAGTGACAATAATGGTGTAATCAATTTTTTGTCCATCTCATAGGTTAAATTATAATAAATCAAAATACTATGTTTTATAATTCAAGAATTTGAATATGGAATGATTGAAAAACGAGTTATACATAATTCAAATACATATGTATATTTTCTATTTGTTATATGTTAAAGAATTTTGTTAAACATTCGTTATTGGACATTATTGTAACTTGTAACATGTCATCGCGACACTATAGTCGGCCAATTTCAAAGCGGATATGCTTTAACGTCGCGTCACCCTAACCGCCGCACCGGTGCGTCACCGTAATGCGGCTTTAATGTAGAGCTCGTACAGGGAAAAGCTCGACCAACCTCTTTCCCCTCCTCCTCCTATTCCTCCTCCTCCTCCTCCCCCACACCCCATCAACCTCATCCCTACCCTCTCGTTTCTTCCTCCTACCCTTTTGACGATTTTCCACGTCAAACGCCAACGCGGATTTTCGCGCGAGCGTTTTCTTTCACATATACACTTACATATCCATCCACACACACACACACACTCATATATATATACACACGCGCGCGCACATTTTTTTGCATCACAGTTTTTTCCCTTCGTCTGCAATTCACGTTTCATCTCTTCCATTTTTCATCTACTTTTTACTCACCCTCTCTACCCCCAACCACCACCCCCAGCCCCCGTTTCTCTCTCTCTCTCTCTCTCTCTCTCTGTCTCTCTTTTTACTTCGAACCGTGAAAAAAAAAAAAGAAAATTTACGAGCAATCTCCTCATGCAAACGGGAGGGAAAACGAGGAAAAAAAGAAAGAGAGAGAAAAAAAAAGAAAAAAAAAAAAAAAGGGGGAAATTGATCCGCAATCACGTTTCATCGATACGCGCCATACGTTTTATCGACTCTTTAAACGATACCGAAAACTACCGCGAATTCCTTTTGCGATTAACGACATTCACGCTGCGTGAATTCCATTAGATCGGAAACGAAACGGGCGCGGATTATCGTAGGGGTGGGATGAGGGATGCGAAAAATAAAATCAGAAAAGAAATCCTTTTTCTGTTTTTTTTTTTTTTTTTTTTTCGAGCGATATCGTTGCTAATAAAACTGTCAATGTTCCGTCAATGGATTTGCCGGTAGGATGCATCAAAACAATTCGCAGTTTTACCACGTAACCACGTAGAACAAAAGAGAGGAATATTATTGGTGTACGAATACGCGTAGGTTCCTAGTAAACGACAGGAAGGAAGGAAGGAAGGAAAGCACCACCAGACACAACAACACCACCACCCACCTCTTTGTATCGTTCGCAACACTTATCCACTATGTATTTTCTACCTATCCTTTGCACCCTTATTCGCGCGTGCAAGCACGCACCATGCTTATTTTAGTCTACCTTCCCCCTACCTACCACCCACCCATCTCCTCTTCTTCCTCCTTCTAAACCCAACACCACTCCTGTTCCACGAAACATACACCAACGATTCTGCTAAACCGTATGTTCTGATACAACCAGATACGAGCTTTCCATTCCTTCCTTTTTTTTTTATTGTTGTTGTTGTTGTTCTTCTTCTTTCTATTTTTTTTTGTCTTGTTTTTGAATGTAAGTCCATCAAATAAGCTCACTGACTCGACCGTATTCACCCACGCGCGGTTACGTGTAATCATTTTCTTGTTCTTTTTCTCTTTCTTTCTTTCTTTTTCCATTCTCTCTCGTTCTCTCTCTTTCTCTATCTCTGTTTTTCTCACATTTAATAAACTTCATCGTCGTTGTATTTGCAGAGCAGAGCAGAGCAGAGCAGAGCAATTGCGTAGACGGGCACGTTAATTTATGTATAATTTCATTAACGAGTTGAAACTTTAACGAACGGTTAATGGTGTTTACACTGCGTCTACGTCGTTGATGGCGTGTGAAAGTTTATCCCTATGGAAAAGATGTTATTAAGAACGGTGAATAAAAATAAAAAGAAAACAATGGAGAAAAGAAAATATTATAGGAAAGGGAGAAAAATTGTTAGATAGAAGAAAATATTCTATCGTTTTTGTAAATATATTATATGTAAAGGGTGTTTCAACAAATTAGAGTTACATCCCGTGAATAAGCGGCTAACGGTTAAAATAAATCGATCGTTTTACGAAATAGATAGAAAGTTGTATAACGATGAAATTAAATTGTCTATTCAATTTTTATAGTATTCGTATGTGTGTGTGGGAAATGAATTAATAATTATTTTCAATCTGAATGCGTATCACATACATTGATCAAACTTTATTAACGTAAAACGTATTTAAATATTCCATTTAATCGCTTTTATAATTAAATCATTATTATTTCTTTCAATAAATTACTTCAACGAGATTGCAGAAACTGTTATACAAAAAAAAAGTGATTATGAAGATTGAAAATATACATTTTTATTTTTTTAAAACATTCTCGTTAAATTCTTTACATTTCTTCGATAATCATTTCTAATTAAACTAAATATATTTCTAATCATTTTGTTTGAGAAAAATTAAATAAACCATCGGCAATATATTTTAGATTTGTCTCGAACAATATCGTATAATTTTTATACATAGTAAAATCATTTTGATTGGTAGTATCTATATATAGGTATAGTTACGTTGAAAATCTAGTGTGATTGAATAGATAAAAGCGACGAAAACGTTTGGGTGTGTAATAGTAGTAGTGACAATAGTATCACGAAACGTTTCGTGTTTAACAAAGCCGATATCCTCGATCACGTTCTACTCGCGAACGAACTTGACTATACTATATACACATATATGTATGTATATATATACATATATGCATAGGTAAGAGAAACTCTAGCAATGTTGGGTTCGATAACTCTTTCGCATAAAAGCTGTTATGCTACGCACGACGCAAACGAGCCGGTAGCTTAACACTCAACGAAGAAGACAACGACGGTTCTCGCATTTATCCAAGTTAAACGAGGCCGAGTACGCCCTGTCTGTTTCATTTTCTATGCGTGTATGTGTATGCATGTATATATATATATATTGCATGATCGATTTGCATGGAAACAATACGAGGGAATAAGTCGTTTAACAATTGTACGTTATTACCATAACAAATTTCATTAAAAGTTGTATATTCAAATGAACAAAATCTATTCGAAAACAAATAAACAAATAACATTTATCATTTGGTTAGTATATTTATTATATATAACGAAGTTAGTATTATATTAATCGATTTAGGAATTATTATTATTATTATTATTAATATTTTTTGTTTTTTTTTCGTTTTTAATTAAACCATGTATATTTATTTGAAAACGATTAAATAAAATGCAAATGTTTACGGCTGTCTAGATTACATTATTTTCCTTTAGGATGTCGTTCGGATATAGTATGACCTGTCTTGATTATGCAAACGTGCATTTTGGCTTTGTCTGCACATTTCCTCTCGGAAAATAATATATATCTATGTATATATACATGGATAACAACCACCGACCAACCACCATGAGCGTAAACTTCGTTCATTGTTCTCTGACTTTTCCGTTTTACGATACGCAATCCACGATTACACATTTAATCTCGTATAACATAATAACGATGATAATAAACATCTTTATATTCCGACGTTTTAATAAGCATCCTTACAAGGGAAAAAAAAAAAGAATCTACGATTAATTTATTCCAGATTTACACGTTTACAATAAATATTTCTTTATTATTANATTGTTTTGATGCATCCTACCGGCAAATCCATTGACGGAACATTGACAGTTTTATTAGCAACGATATCGCTCGAAAAAAAAAAAAAAAAAAAAAATAAATAAAAAGAGGATGATGCTAGTTGCGAAACGTTTACGATAGCATTTTAGCACCTATTTTTACCTCCCCTCCTTTTTTCATCTCTTCTTTCTCCTCCTCTTCTCTCTGCAATCGATCGATCATATCCGCTTATTGTTAGTCGCATTGCTTTCGAAATTTCTATCGTGTTTAAACAAAGTTTCAAGTTTCTATAAAATTTGTTATATATTTCAAACTATATAATAATAATAATAATAATATTTAGTCAGTTTTTTTATATATTATTACGAATAAGACTTGGTTTTTGTGTTACCATCTTTTAATAACAATTTTAATTTATCTCATTAATTTACTCGTACACGCCGAATAAAATGATTTCTATGTATCGTTTTATATATTTGATTGTTTTCCTTTTTATAATTATTTGTTAGACGGTGATAAAAAATAAAAAATCACATATTTTCTACGAATACAGTATAAAAAACTAGATTAGAATAAATCTAGAATACAAATGAAAAATTTAATTAATATTAAATCCAATACGTGTTCGGGACAATATCTCTATAAAACAAATTATCATATGTTTTGATTCTAGATTTACATAACATGCAAATGTGATTTATTGGATATGATAATTATAATAATCTAACGTAATGTTTGTCCGATACTATCTATCGATTCTAATTTTATATTCCACCCGAAGATATAGTAGAATAAATTTAATAAGAATATATCTATGAAAAAAAAACACACACACAAGTCTCGTCTTTCTTTTTTCATCTCTCTTTCTCTCTTTCTTTCTTAATACAACGACGATCGTATACGAGGATTAGAACTATTTTTCTTGGCTCTCGTAATCGTCCGCCAAGTACACACGATCGCAGTCGGTAAAGGTGTTCCCAACGATATATCTCATTGCGGTGTAAAATTAACGATCGCACCACCGGCTGCCGACAACGACGACGATGATAAAGTTTCCGAGGCTCGTCGTTCGTTCTTTCCAACAGCTTCTAACACCAACGGTGTTTCTCTCTCAACCCGAAGCAATACCCACCCCTTTAAAACCAACCCCCTGAACACCACCACCTTGCTTCTCATCCCAGTAACGTACGTACGTACCAAAACCTCTTCCTCCTTTCATCATCCCCGTTTCCTTTCATATTCTCTTCGCGATCTCGTTCGCGGACCACCACCATCACCACCATCATCATTCCCTCAACAACCCCGTTGGGATTCATTTTACCTGGCGAGAAAAATATTTTTCTTCCAGGTTTAACTCGCCGATCCGCAACGCTTTGTTAAATATTATCACTTACTACGAGACCTTATACGAATGTGCTATCACGGATTTTTACGAGCATTGGTATAAAAGTAGTATATACCTTTATGGTTTTCTCGTTGTAAAGTATTTTCCACAAAATGTCTTTTTACCAATTTTGAGAAAAACAAATTTTCCTTTTTTTTTTCTTATATCCGTGTTTATTATATATACATTTCAAATCTAAATATTTGTCAATAGTATTATAAAACATCTTAATTTTTTGATATTATTAATTACACACAGATTCTAATAATAAATTGTATTTAATAATTAAACAACAATCAATACGCAAACGACGAACATTACAGTTATATTATATTCATATCGACAAACGCATATATGCGTCCCCATAGCAGTCAAAGGGTTAACGCGGTTAAAAATGAGTCACTTCGCAACGACTTTGGTAGGAAGTAGGGAACGGGGAAAGGAAGAGGAAGAAAAAGGGGAAACGTTGGGGTGGTAGTTCGCTTTGTCGGGAAAAATCGTGAAAATATTTCAACGGATTTTCCAAAAGAAAACGATGCCATCGATATTATTATACGTTGGGTGCGTTCGTTCTCTCTTCTTCTTCTTCTTCTTTCCTTTTCCCCCTTCGTCTCTCTCTCTCTTTTTTCTCTTTTTTCTTTAAGGAAAACGTCTTTAAAGAGACGAGTCTCGAAGGAGAGAGGAGTCTACTTCGTTGAACGGCAAAGTGGGAGGCACCCTAACAGCAAACGGCATCCTACATGAGGACCGATAAGTCCTCCTGCGAGAGGCAGAAAATAGATACGGATAAAGCAACGGGGATAGGGGGGAGGATAGGGTGTAGGGGAAGGGTGGTGACTTACACCATCTACTTCGTAGCTCTTCTTATTCTTCTTCTTCATCTTCTTCTTCTTCTTTCTATTTTACTTCTCTTTTTTTTTCCCCTATAACAACCAGGAGTAGATTATTATTTTCCCTTCCCCTGTTCATCCCTTTTTTCCTTTTTTTTTTCTTCCTTTCTTCTTTTACTAAGAGAGAGAAGAAGCTCTTTTCGTTATTAACGAAACCACCAAGACGAGTTAGGGATATATCTTCTTCTTTTATTCAATTTATCTTATCATCGCGTCATTTAACGAACATATCCTACGATATTCTTTATATCGAAGAGTAATATCTTGATTAGGAAAAATATATACGAATTAGTTATTGTTATTATTTTATTTCTTCTATTATCTATACGTGTTCGTTTTGTTCATATAATATATTTTTACCTATTGTCTCAATAATTTAATAATTTAATATTTGTTGTTTTTGTATAATGTAAAGTTTGAAGATATTTATAAAATATACAGAAATTTATTTTAAAATAATATAAAACTTACCACCCATTTTATATTGGAGAACAAGATTTTCTTTCGTTTGGACAAATATTATTTGACAACATATATGACAATAGTATTCATATTTATATACGAGATAGAATAATAATATATTTAGTTGATCATTCATTGCATTTTACAATGCAAACGATTTGTCATATAAATCAATTATTTTCACAATAATATTGATATATCAATAAAAAAAATGTAATAATCCTTAAAACGTGTTTCCATTATATAAGTATTTAGTGGTATTGCATTACAATTGTTTCAAATTAATATATATCAAGGATAGGAATACTATCTCTTTTGAATTAGTATACGTCTGATACGATCTTATCTTAATCCGTCAGGAACGTCTACAATGTCTAATCACGTGGCGAGCATTTTAATTCAATCTAAGAAAGTTGAGAAGTACTATGAAGTAGTAGAGGGGTGGTATGTATCTCCTTTCAGAATCCTCCCCTTCGTTTTTCGTGGTCGAGCTTGCATCAACAGATTGATCTAAAAGGATCACGCTTGCTTTTATACCCAACGGAATCATTTTCGAAGGGTCCTTTCGGAAACAAACGCGTTTCTCGATTGTTTTCGACCATGGTCATTACTTATCCTTCGAGTTTCTTGATAAAATTTTCCTTTTCCTTTTCCTTTCCTTTCCTTTTTTCTAAAAGGGGGAAGAACTGTTATTTATTTGATCGGTATATTAAATAAATGGTCAGTATTATTATTATTATTAATAATAAAACTATCCCTTTTGTTATAAATGATAGCATTTATTTGATAAAATATTAACCGAGAATAGAACCGAAATATTTTCTTTTATTTTTTACCTTTCTATTATCCCACACACACAAGCATGTATTTTCATATTTCCTCATTTCCTCTTTACTTTTCCATAACAATTTTTTTGTCCTCGACGATTCTCGAAAGTGCTCGGAGGTATTCGAAGCGTCAAACTTCGCATTCGAGAGGATCAGCCACGAGGCGCGTAACATCGAGATGGCTAGACTGAAAATCGTCGAGAACACGTCTTTCGACTTTCGTTGTTTATCCCTTCAGGGAAATCCGCGAGTTTTCTCGTTGGACGGTGGGTTGGGGTTAGGGTTTGGGGGGTCGGAGGGAGTTGAGAGGAAAAGGAGGAGGAGGAGGAAGCTTTTTTGGCCAGGATCCCAACCTAAGCGGCTTTTTGCGAGAGGATGAAACGCGTATTATCGAGCCCTTACTTTCAACACCACCACCACCCCAAAACCCTCCCCCCGCCTTTCCAAAAGCATCCCTAACTCTGTCCGTGTCTCTTCATCTTTCTCTAAGCCTTTCGCAAGTGTGTTTTTCTACACATACTCGTAAACAAAAATTAATCCGCTCTGGACCCGAGATAAAAGGAAAGAAGGAAGGAAGGAAGAAAGGGAAAAAACGAAAGGACTTGTGTTTTATTTTACGGTATAAAAGGTTAAGGTGTCGGTGTAGAACGAATGCGAGCGAATTCGAGAAATTTAAGTGGGTTTTGTTTGTATTTTTCCCCCTAATTGAACTCACGATTCTTCACCAATGAGAAGGCTTGGGAAAAAAACTGGCCCTTATTTTCTTGATAGGAGGGTACGTTAAAATCCAAGTACTCGAGGATAATTTCGTTCGATTTAAACGCGAACACAGAATCGATGAAAATTCGTGTATTTCAACAAAATTAATAGAGAAGAAGGTAGTAATACTTCGATTGAGAACAATACAAAAAAAGAAAGAAAAAAAAGAAGAAGAAGTAAACCCAACGGTTATATATTTATATATATATATATATATATATATACCTTTACACGCGCGTTTATAATATATACATGTATGTGTAATACGAGTATTTCTCGGAGATTAATCTTTCATCTACTCGAAGTATCAACGAACTCTTGCAATTTCCTCGTAAGCCGGGCACGATGATGGTGGAGTTAAGACTACTTGTTTCTCGATGGCTTACTTCAGGAACAACACTCGAAAGTCTACCAAGAACTATGTTCCGCGTGTCCCCTTTTAATGCATTTACTGATAGCACTTTCCTGTTAAAATGAAGATGTTTGTTATATAGGTACGCGAACGTGAAAGTAATAAAAGCTTGGACTTGTTAGTTGATGAGTTGAGACTGAAACTAACAACAAGGAAGAAGAAGAAGAAGAAGAAGAAGAGTCTGGACACTTGTGTTTTTAGACATTAAAAAAGGGAACACAACAATTGTTGTCCTCGTTACGTTTTCAAATTTACAATTTTACTTTTTACAAAGATAGAAAGAGAGACACGCGAATCATTCACGTTTACCACATATTTTAGGATCGATAGAATATTCAACATAACACGAGAGGAGAGGATTGGCATTCATTAAAATTCGATGCTCGCATTCGGTTGTTGGAGAACCGGCATTCAGACTGTGCACACGTTGCACGTATGATTGTTAATAATACCATACGCTCGTAATGATGATCATTATTGCGGTGGAAGGTATAGCATAAGTATGCATTAACATACATGCTATTGCATGCTATTGCATGCGTATGCGCGCGCAAGCAAGCAAGCAAGCTTTAACCCCCTTTCCATTTACCGATGTAAACAACCAAAAAGGAAGGAAGAGTGTATACAGAAGAGCAAACGTTCGGCGGCAACTGTACGCGAGCAGTTTTGAACTTTTGATATTAGTGGGCTGGTAGTAAACCCACCCCATCCCCACACCCTAACCCTCCCCCGCCCCGCCCATCATCCTTTTCCTTCTCTACCTCTCTCCATCCCCCTTCCGTGTGAGTGCACGGGCCGTGGCTGCATTCAGTAGCTGCTTTTCAAACCCCCAAGCACGGTTTACATTCCCACGCCCGGACCGTAGAAATTATTCAATAACGGGAAAACGAATTCTCGATGGAGTTTTCGCTGGATTTCTCTTACGCGACCGAAATTACGCTGAACCAACATAGATATTGGCTGGTGGTGGGAGGGGAAGAAAGAGGGTAAGGGGTCCACTTGGAAAATTATTCTCTCAGTGATCGAGGAAAGTCGACTGCTCTCCTTTCTCTCGATTTTCTGCCTTTTTGAATTTCCCCATTCATTATCATTCTCTCTCTTTCTCTTTCTTTTTCTTTTTATTTGATTTTTTTTTACTTCTTTTCGGTCTATTCGTCTTTTGCGGTTTTCGCATGAACGAGCAACAACCGCCATGGTCTGCAGCTCTCGAAAGTTTCCTTTTCGAACTTTGAAGTTGGGAACGCAGTTGTGATCTACGATAGAACGTGTTGTGCTTCTTTCTTCTAGGTTGTCTTTTACATTTTACCATTTTCTCTATCTCTTTTATATATATATATATACAAACACTGAAATACAAACACATATCTACACTTATAAAAGCAACCTTCTCTCTCTCTCTCTCTCTCTCTCTCTCTCTCTTTTTCTCTCGGTACGGTGTGGTGCGGGTAGCTTTCATTGTTTCCTAGTGTGTTGGTAGGTAGAAGGAAGGAAGGAAGGATCTCGTGGCGTCATCCAGCCCTTAGTGACGGAACATAAAAGGGCAATAAAACACACGGGACGCATCTGGGCTACGAGCTTTACAAGGCACTACCTTCTTTCTTTATCTCGTGCCCTGGGCCATCGCTCGACTCCTAAGCGATTTCTCGAACGCCCATCTTTCTCTCTCTCTCTCTCTCTCTCTCTCTTTCTCTCTCTCTTTTGATATCCTTGAAACCATCCCCCTGAAACTCCTACCCCTTCACCCACCAAAGCCATGAACCAAAAGCGACGTTTCTTAAGAAAACGTAAAAGGTATTATTGCTAGACTATAGGAGAAAATTTCTAAACTAAACCTCGTTCCTTGACGTTATTTCGCAACTCAAACGTTGTAATCGATAAACACAACCTCCTGAGATTTTATTTGGTAACGATCCTATAAAAATAAAAAATAAACAACAAAAGCCTCGTGAAAGTTTTCATTACTTCGATATAGATACACAGTATATATATAATAGAAAAGACGAATTCGTTGTATAGAGTTTCGTTGTTCATGTAATTCTATGGGAGTTGTAAACGTCAAGAAAGCACGTGAGAATGAAACGGAATAAAAAGGGGAGGAGTTGAAGGGATTGAATGGTCAAGATAAAATTTAAGATCGAACAATCCACCTCCCTTCTACCCATTTGCGATACCCTCCTCTTCCTCCTCCTCCTCCTCTTCTTCCCTTTTCTGAAGACCGTAAAACGATAGCTAGAGGATCTTTGATGGGTTGCGAGCGATCAAAAATACCTTTTCTACGACCTTACGAACAAACTATTTTTATTTCCAGTCATTTCGTGACCCCCTTTTACTCTCTCCCTCTCTCTCTCTCTCTCTCTCTTTCTATCGTATGCGCAACCCGTGCAATAGGGTAATATTCCGTAAATTTTATGGATAAAACGATAGGCAAATGTTAGATCTTATCGTAATAACTTTTCGAAACACGTATGAAGTCATAATATAATAATCGATTACTTTTCGCTTATCTATTTTAGATTAGTTTGTCTAACGTATTTTATATTTTGATCGTTTTACATCGTATCTTATTAATATGATAATTATTGTCTATAAATAATTCAATGATTTTCGATATTGTATGATGATTGATATCGTATATAAATGATTCAATGAATTTTAAATATTTTAAATAACCCTTTGTTGTACTCTTTATGGATGTATCAACGACACATTTACCAACTTTTTTCGCGTTCTGTTCAATAAATAATATATTCTTATAATAATATTTCTAAAACAAATTTCTATAAATATACGAATAACAAAAAAAAAGAAAAAACTACATACTATTGTGAAAAGTATACGCAAGCCACGAAAACTCGTTGTTCGAGCGAAATCATATCACCCGATTTATACTCCCACGATTTATCCTCGTTTATCGCGTTGTAATTAAAAAAAAAAAAAGAAAAAAGAAAAAAGAAAAATATACAAAACTCACACATTACACCTAAGTTAAGATTATATGTTTACTCCTAATCTGCAATAATGCAAATTCAAAGTTATCATAGGAGTTTTAGAATTGTGTTTATGTTAAAGAAAGAACTATCGTAGATTTTACTTCGCTAGGTTTTCGTAGTAGGATTCTCGTTACCGAGGCCGTTTCTATTTCAAGCATCCTCTTTGGAAAGAAAAAGATAACGGTAGGACGTAAAGTACGCTTAGCCGGCCGGCTGGCTGGCTGGCCGGGTGGTGGTGGTGGAGGGGTGAACGGGGGTTGAGGAGGAGGGTGCGGGGGGATGAGTGGAGGGTTGAAACGGAGTTTCGTAGCATTCGTGGCGTACCGCTATAGCATATCGTACGTACGTACGTATCCACTTGCTACGAACGTTATATTAATGTTACGTTTAGGTAGGAGAAATCCCAAAATACGATCGGCCAACGGGAAAGCCGCGTTTACACGGGACATTTATCGCGCGACACGATTTCGAAGGTCCCTATTCTCTTTCTCTCTCTCTCTCTCTTTCTCTCTTCGTAGTACGGTAAAGCATAGCTTTTACCGAGCAACCCCTACGACCCTTACCGCATCCAGGTTCTAGTAACACCCTCTTACTTCAATTTCCACTAGGAAGCTCGTGGTAAAGCGGTCAAGACATTCGTTTCTCGAAACGTTCACTTAGATTTACATGTTGTTGCTCTTTCTTCTTCTTCTTCTTCTTCTTCTTTTTTTTCTTTTTTTCCTTCTCTCTCTTTCTCACAGTTTATTCTACTCTTCTCACCCTTTTTTTTTCTTTTTTCCCCACGGCAATACGATTTATTTCTAGAATTTACGTTCGTTATCCTTACTTTCTCTTTCTCTTTCTCTCTCTTTCTCTAGTTGAATTTATTTTGCACGAAGAAAAGCCGAACGACGGGCCACCGGTGCGGCCGCGACCGCGACCGCCAGTACGAACGAAAATACGCGTATATAAAAGCTTCGCCTGGATTTAGTTTAATTGTCTTTTGAAGAAGATTTATTACGACGAACGCGTTTGTCGTTTCGTTTGTTTTTCCTTTTTAGGTTCTTCTTTTTTTTTTCTTTTTCTATAGACATCCCTCCTAAATTAATGATCATCATTTACGTTTATTGATTCGAACAAATTCTTCCTCGTAATATCGAGAGAGAAAAATATTTAGAAAAAAAAAAAAATCTAAGGTTTAAGAAACAAAGAAGAAATGGTCGCCATTGGGTATGTGTCAGAAAGTAAAAAAGAGAAAAAAGAAAAAGAAAAAAAAGATAAACAAAAAACTGTGAGACAGAAGCGATGAATCGTCGTGATAACTAATACGTCGTTAATTACAGTCGGCGTAATTAACGCGTATGTCTAGACGTAGAGAAAACGCGTAAAGCTTTATGTCGTTTTTATGGCACTCCGGCGGACTATCGACTACGCTTTTACGAATTATTTTCCAAGGGTGTACCGTGTGTTAGCCGGTTACATCCAACGAACCAACCAACCAACCAACGAACGAACGAACCAACTTGGACCTCTCGTTTCCTCTACCAACTGCACATTTTCGTCATCGTCGTATCTAATACCTACACATATATACAACCTATATACATGCAATATACACATATACATACACGTATATACCGTAGGTGAATCGTACCAGAGCGTATTGCGATCTCACATGCTAGTTGGAGGGCTAATTAAAAATGGAAACTAATTTCGTCGCGATGAAAATTGCTCTTGTAAAACTGCTGCCGTACGTTACGGACAGTTACGGGCTGCTGAATGTTGGTTACATGTCGGTCGTATATGAATTTACCCTCTCTTGCAAACGGTCAGCAAAGTTATGTCAACGAATTAACGTTGACGAGAAATGATGGAAACAAAGAACAACAAATATATATACGTACGTTACGTGAGAATATTTTTCAGCCAAATCCTTACGGAATATTCCTACATATATACCAATATATATATATATATATATATATATTTTTTTTTTAATGAAAATGATAAAAATTTTGGCAAGGATCTTTCGGGGCCTCAATTTTGTACAAACTTTCACCGATAAATAGTTGGCAAAACTCATTGGAACCGTTCATGGGATAGCACGTTATCCAACTTCTACTTGAATAAATCGCAAAGTTTAGGTATGGTCGTTCTCTCTCTCTCTCTCTCTCTCTCTCTCTCTATTTCTCTCTGGTTCTCTCTCTTTCGGCCAGCAGCTCTGCTCTATTAATTAAACGCATTCCTCGCGGCACGAGCAAGGCCGAAATTAAAATGCGTGCCAGCCATGTCGTTGGACTTTCCATTCTCGAGAACACGAGAGAGAGAGAGAGAGAGAGGAGAGTGTACTCACTCTTTCTCTCTTACCTGTCTCATTTTTTTCCTTATTCTTCATTAAAACCGTCGAAAGATAAAAAATTCACGTCCCCCCTCCTCCTTTTCCCTTTTTTCCCTCCTCCTCTCTTCTTCTCGTTTTTTTTTTCTAAAGGTAAAATTGTTGCGATTTAATGAGCTTTGCGTATGGAATTTTCGAAAAGGGCAAAGTAACAAGTTCTTTAAGATTGTAATCGATTAAAAGTCAAGCAGAGGAGTAGCGAGTATGAAAAGTTCGTTTTCGTCGTAGGAAGTTGAAAGACTTTAGGGGTCTCGTAAAGGGAACGAAGGAAGAGGAGTAGAAGGATAGGTCGTTTCTAAAGGTAGTCGATGGACATCGATTGGTTTTATACCACCCGGGAGACTTAATTACTTCGTTCTCCTCGTTCTACTCGTAACTCTTCCTACGTTGAGTTTTCATAAGTACCAAGAGAGAGAGAGAGAGAGAGAGAGAAAGAAGAGATAAAGAGAGAGAGAGAGAGAGAGAATATTGAAGACGTCATTGTCCTCTTGTTCTCATTCTCATGTTCGTCTCCTGCGAACCGAAAATTTCTTGGAGGAAGTTTCATCGCGGTTATAGACGGGCTCTCCTTTGCATATTTCAATCCGTACAATTACCCTGAGGGCTGACATAAGTCTTTCATGGAATATACTGTATGACGTATATACATATCTATATACTTACATTTATATATATATATATACATATATATATGTGTGTGTGTGTAGACGTATGTATATATATATAGAAGATATGACTTCTTGCATTGTATATGACTTTGCAAAGTTTCTCAAGGTAGATAGAGAGATGGGAGACAGCTTTTGTTCAAGAAGCAACTACCAAACCACCGCCAACTCCCCCTACCTCCCCCACCAAACTCCCCAAACCGTTTTCGAAGGTCTTATTAAACGTGTCTCACTCCTAACGTAAATCCCTTACAAATAGCGAAAGCACCCTTACGGCATCGGTTATACGCTCGCTTACTTTCGTTGTTTCATTCTCGTCTTGTTTTGTCTTGTCTTGTCTTCGGTTATTCGAATCGTATCGTTTTTTATCCTTCTTGACGACAATTTTCTGTTCATTTTAATCCAATTCACGTTTAAAATAATTCTTTGTACTATTTTCTGTGTGTGTGTTTTTTTTTTTTTTTTTTAGAGAGATTCGAATTATTTATAGGAAAGATATATTATAATACAGAAGCCCTTACACAAAATGACAAGAAATTAATTAAACCGTAATATCAATTCAATAATATTCGCGCAACAAAAAAATATAATATTTAATACTATGTAAATGAAGAAGAGAAAGTTATTTATTATTTGATTAAAACGAAAAATTTGTTCATTAAAACTTGCTGACCAAATTGACCCCATTTTAGATCATTGAGAATTTATTACCTTCTCTCGTCCAAACTTAACCCAATTGCTGAGGTTACAATTTAAAATTTTATATGAAAGGATTTAAAAAAAAAAAAGAAAGGGGGAAAAAACAGAGGAAATAGAAGTCATCAACACACTCGTGCTTTCTATCTTTATTTCGTACACACATACACACACACACACACACATGTGTATATATATATATAGAGGATGGGGTTGAAAATATAAACGTCCAGGCAGAAGAGACGACACGAGAATGTCGAGGGGGCCTTCCGCCGTTAGGCGAATTGCATCTGGGAATTGAGGTGCACGTAGTAGGTAGGATGCATCCTCTAGCTGGATGCACTGCGAATGCAATAACAATAACGTCGATGGCACTCCGACAATCACGGGGACGACGAGTATGATGACGTTGTAACGGCACCGATAATAAAACCCCTCCTCCACCCCCTCCCCTCCGATATATATCTCTCTGTATATCACTGTATACGTTTTTTTGATCCTCATATTGCACAGATTTAAACGGATTTTATGTTTGAAAAAGAAAATAGACGAAAATTAGACGGAAAAGCTTTCGCCTCCAATGTAATTTTCAGTCAATTTTTTACATTTCGTATAACAAACAAACAAAATATTATATATATATAAAAATCTTTTTCTTTCTAGATAAAATGCAAAAAAGAAAAATCGAACATTTATGATTTCACGTTTCACGTACGTTGTTTCAACTTCCATTTGTAAAAGAAATTCGAGATGTTTTATCATTCTCTCTGCGAATCGGATTGGGAAACATGAATATCGTTGATATCGTCGGTGAATGTTTTCCGATGTAAAATATTAATGGTTACATACAGATAGAGATACTTCAACAACAACAACAACAACACAACACAATACACGTATGCAAAATACGAGAATAGTTAAATTTGTATGTGAATGATTTGCGCGTTCAAACGTTTCATCTCGCGATAGAAGATAACGCAACGACAAAGTGACAAACATTTTAATCATAAAATAGATAGTCAGTCGATATCAGTCTCCTCCCATAAATACGA
Source organism: Polistes canadensis (assembly GCF_001313835.1). NCBI lineage: Eukaryota > Metazoa > Arthropoda > Insecta > Hymenoptera > Vespidae > Polistes > Polistes canadensis. The sequence continues at coordinate 857,024 of NW_014569575.1, forward strand.
CAACGACAACAATAATAACAGTGAAACGCGTTGTTGCATCTATGGCGAATTCGATTGTAGCAATTAATTATCGTACCGCATTGCAAATCGATGATAGGAAAAGGAAGGGGGTGGGTGGGTATGGGGGTGGTGGTGGTGGTGTAATCTGGTGATCGAGTCTCTCTCGCATTGGGCAATTAGTTGAAACATTATTAAATTTGAATATCGTTCCCTTGGGGGTTTGTTTGCTGCTCGGGTCTTACCGAGAAGTGAGAGTGAGAGTGAGAGAGAGAGAGAGAGAGAGAGAGAGAGAGAGAGAGAGAGTTTGGCATATCCGTATTTGCTAATTACTTACTAATCCCGTTTTCCCAAGTAATTAGAAACTTATTAATGCGGAAGATCAAACAAAGTACGTTTACATAACACCCCTCCCAACCACCCACCCAGATATATATTATGATGGTATATTCAAATTCTTACCTCCTATTCCCCTTTTTTGTTTTATTCAAGTAAACACTTTACATAAACGCGTGAAAATGTAAGTGACACCGGTGAAAGGTATGTAAGAAAAAGAGAGAGAGAGAGAGGAAGGGGAAGCAAAAGAATCTTTTGAGAGAAATCACGGAATACTTGGAGCCTGACTTATTCGTTTTCACGGCAGTTTCTATCTTGGAATGTTCCCTTTCTTTCCCTTTGCGACTCCTTTCTCGAATAATTAATGCACGTTTTTCCCGCTCTCTTTCTCTCTCTGTCTCTCTTGAAGGAAACTTTTCCTTCGGTTTGCTATACCGATTTCTTTTTTTTTTTCTTTTTCTTTTTCTTTTTCTTTTTACGTATTTTTCCTTTTTATCTCCGACGTTAGGATACAACAGAAAGAATACGAAGTAAAAAAGAAAAAAGAAAGAAATACAAAAAAGGTATGGAGAATAAAACAAGACGATAGGAAAGATAAGGAAACATACGACAGGATAACTATCTTTTCAATTCGATTGCTTTACAATTCGATTGAAGTATCCTTCTCGTTTAATCCAATCCCGATAAATAGTAGTAACTAAACGTAATCTACGTATCTACAGAAATCCCATCTTTCCCCTTGTCCCCCGTGTCACCGTTCGTTTATTTCCCGTCGCAACCCTTAACAGAGGTAGGGCGGGGGGTCGTAGCATCGATTCGATTTTCTTTATTTTACGAGATTTGCCAATCGTTGGATAATTACTTCGCGAGAAACGCGATACGTTAGTGAATCGTCATGCGCGATAAATTTTCTCTCTCTCTCTCTCTCTCTCTCTCTCTCTCTCTCTCTTTTGGTTTCTGAAATGGCAACCTTACGATTACGGCTTTCTAAATGGCCATAAGCATCGAAGCGACCCGAGAACTAACTCTGCAATCTGCAATCGCCGTAAAACGCTGAATTTAAGTTACCATTAATTTGGTATTACATCTTTGCTTGTATGCGTCTCTCTCTCTCTCTCTCTATGTATTATATATATATATGTATATATGTATGTACATATATGAGAAAGAAAAAGAGAAAATGAATTCACATGTAAGAGGGTAATATTACTCTCTCGTGGAAGGATCGTTTAAATCGTACTATATAATACATAAATTCTGACAATGCGAAAGTAGTAGCTTATTTTGAAGTACCGTCTGACTTATCGTCGATCTTTACTACTGAGGGGGTATAATCAATTTCGTTAAACCATTGCTATATAATACGCATACACATGAGAATAGAAAAAAAATAAAAGAAAGTAAGAAGAGGAGAGAAATATGTTCACGTAGTTTGAAAGTAAAGGATAAATCTGTGTAAATGCGTATTTGTGTGTGTATGTGTGGAAGAATGAGATTGTGCAGGGTAGAAATGCGGTTTTTGGGACGATCCGATGGAAACGCAAATCGGACGACGATCTCAGAAGCTCCAACGGTAATTTCTAAAGTTCCCAAGACGATGGAAACTGGTTGGTTGGTTGGGAGGGAGGGAGGGAGGGAGGGTTGGTTACACTATGTAAGTGAAGTAGCCGAGAAAATCTGGATATCTCGTTAGGGTATAGTACGGACTAGTAGTCAGTTCTCTCTAGTGACTTCACCTCATTCTCTGGCTCGTTTCTTAGCCAAATAATTAATACATACAAGTCTCTTAGGAATAAGGAAGGAATTTGGGAGAAATGTTGCTTGTGTTGTTACTACACTGCGCTGATATTACTTATGTTGGTTGGTTGGTTGTTGTTGTTTTGTTTGTTCGTGCTCGTATAAACGCCCTTGCAATATTCTTCCTACCTTCTCCTCCACCACCTCCTCTTCTTCTTCTTCCTCTTTCCTTCTCATTTGTACGTGTTCTACAGTCCACACGAAACGTTACGTTAACGTTTGTGAATTATTTTCTCGATCATAGGGGGAAGAAAACGTTAACGATAATATTTTCTACTTTGGTGATAAAGCATGATAAACGGATGATTTAGAAGAAGAAGAAGAAGAATAAGTAGTAGTAGTAGTAGTAGTAGTATTAGTAAGGGACGTCAATAATCAGACGATAAATATTATTCCACGCACGAGGGTAGAATATATAGGTATTAGATATTAAGTAGTACGAGTCGAGGATAAATCCATCGTATCAAATATGACAGCCAACTAAAGAAGAAAAGGATATACTCGATTATCTTTCTTTCAACGTAGAGAAGTAGAAGAAAGAAGAAAGAAGAAAAAAGAAAAAGGGTGGGTGGAGAAGTAAGGAGGATCATTACGAAGAAAGATATCCATTTTTCGTGGATCCGAGCTCGACTCATTCTGGCGAATAAAAGAAATGCTTCCGAAAGTTGGTAGACCTTTTTGAGAAAGAGACGAATAAGCGTATAAAGAATATCAAGAGAGAGAGAGAAAGAGGAAAAGAAATAGAAAAAGAGAGAATGAAAGAGAGGAAAATAGTGGAACCTGGAAGGGAAACGATTCGATCTCATCACGGAGAGGGTGCAGTTAGTAACATCTGGTGCCGAGAGGGAACACGAGAGGAAGATGGAACAAGAGTGGGACGGGCAAAGGGAGGAGGAGCTTGAGGAAGAGGTTACACGCATAGGGTAGCAAAAGAGAAAGAGAAATAGAAGTAGAAACGTCCTTGCTAATGCGGACGGTCTTCTTCTCGCGTGCGGTTCCCGTAGTTGAAGTTGCGTCTCGCAACAGTCTCTACTACAACGAGGGTGAAGAGAGAGGGACGTGTAAAGGGCTGAGGGTTTTACCAAAAGGAAAACGAAATAGAGAAAGAGAGAGAGAGAGAGAGAGAGAGAGAGAGAGAGATAGAAATAGAGAGGTACATTAGCCGCAAAGGGGATGCTACGAGGATCTCTCAAACTGTCGTCAGGACTTAAGTTTGCTTTTTCTACAATCCGAAATGTACGACAGAAGGCGGCAATATCCGAAGGGAAATTCGCGAGGGCGTGATATTTCTACTACCACCACCATCACCCCGTGAATATTTTTCTTTTACTTCTTTCTTTCCCTTTTTCTCTCTGCCGTTATTCTTTACCGTTGGAAAAAGAAGAAGAAGAAAAAAAAATGGATCGAGGAAAAGGAAGAAAAAAATTGAACGAATTCTCTGCTACTTCTTTTATTCTTCTTCTTCTTCTTCTTCTTCTTTGTCGATAGGTAGTACCGATCGTTACTTCGTATATAGCGTGCGAAAAACGAATCGTATACATTTCGGAAGACAAATGTTCGTGAACACGGCCACGCCCTCGTTTATTTTTCCACCCCCCTTCCCCCCTTTGGAAAATATCTGAAACTGAAGGAAAGAAGAGAAAGATATGAATAAAGAAATAATAAAACTCCCCTTCCCCCTCCTCCACCCCGTACATTTTTTTTTATCTTCACAACGGAATATTATTATTATGTTCCTGCTACAAATTAGGTAGATCGTTAACGTTGATCGTACGACGACAACGACGAGAAGGTTATAAAGGAAAATAGAAAATATGAAATAATGAATGAAACGGGGAAACAAAACGGGGGAGGAAAGAAGAAAAAAAAATTGAAAACGAACAGCGCGGTTGAAACAGGGTTTGCATGTTGGAACGTGAATATAATTCGTCTTGTAACACGGAACGTTACTACTGATATATATAGAATGAACATAGATAGGAAGGAATGGGTAATATAATTTGAGCCAGTAGTATCGACATATTGGATTCTGCAGTCGAAACGGCACCCTCTAAACCGACGTATCTCGTTATATCGTATTTGCATTCGATCCTGTAGCTTGACGTGGGACGACAGCTACGTTGACGGCCGCCAATTCCAACACACATCCAGTGATAGCTATTGCAATAGTAGTACGATATGTTTCGGATCGTATCATATCCTTTCTTATCTTTCATATCTCACTCACTTTCTCCGATACTTGTCATTAGAGACAAGCAGAGAGAGAGAGAAAGAGAAAGGATGAGAGGGTAAAAAGTAGAGATAAATCCTTCTTGACACGCAAAAAACAAAAAGAAAAAGAAAGAAAGAAAAGGGGGGAGAAAAAGAGGAAACAGAACAAAATCCCACAGATTGATCCCGACCGTGTCGTGTCAATCTGTGATAGGAACGGGAACGGCTTAGATTAATGGGAATGACCTTTCAAGACAAGAAAGGAACAACGAGTGACGCGTGTTAAGGAAGCTAAATGCTAATCGCTAAGTCACGATCTTAACAGAAATTAGATAGAGAGAAAGAAAGAGAAAGAGAGAGAGAGAGAGAGAGAGAGAGAGAGAGAGAGAGAGCAAGTAACACGATACAGATCTCTGGCTCGTTTTTAACAATGTAAGAACTTGATATCGTTAGTTTAGATATCGCGTGCGTAGAACTCGAAACACGTTAGTTACGAGAAGGAAGCGCATACTTCAAGCTCTCTCTTTGGATAGCGTAGAAATAAGCGGTAAGAGCTTAACTTAGTTGAAATGAAAGAGAAAGAAGGAAGGAAGGAAGGAAGGAAGAAAGTAAAAGAAAAAGAAAAAGAAAAAAAAATACAAAGCGATAGGTATACAAGAATACGACGAATGCGGGAGTCCTGAAACGATAACGAACCCTTCTTCCACTCGGCAAAGTTCCGCGATTCGAAGAGAGGTTAAAGGGTAGGAACTGTGGGCTGGAAGGGGCGGGGGGAGGGAAGGTGGAAAAGGGAATGGAAGGAGTTGGATGGAAAAGCGTGGCCGGATAACTCGGCAGCAGGGATTGGTTCGTTAATGTTATCGGTGGCTCGCGTGATGTGGAACATAAAGCATCGTACCTTCTTGAATTTCGTTCCCTTTGTGCGCCTGGGAATTTATGTTACTCTAATCCTGTCGCACACACAACACGGGGCACTAAAGTAAGAGAGAAAGCTAAGAGAACTAAAGGAGGATGAGAGGAGGAGGAGGAGGAGGGTAGTTGTGAAGGTGGAGAACGGTAAAGAAAAGGGAAGGGAGGATTTTGCGATAATACTTTACTCTCTTTGCTTCATTTACTCTTATAACAAAGATTTGTCTTCGAGATCTGTTATTTAACAGAAAATAAAAGGAGATAACCTGTGAGTATTGGATTAGCTAATAATACAAATTACGAATCTTTTAGTATTTTATATATAACTAAATAAATAGTAATAAAGTGTTGACACCGATCAAATATTACTGCAATCCTTTTGCCTATGGTTCTCCAACACAAGTTGATTGTTTTGTTTATATTTAAATAAATAATACTAGTATTTTGTATTTATATTAGACCAACCTCTAATATTAATGAACACTCTCTTTCTCTCTCTCTCTCTCTTTCTTTTTTTCTTTCTACGTCTCCCACAATCTTTCAATTTACTATTCACTGAGAGATTAAGTAGACCAACATCAAAGGACGAATATGACGATACGGTTAACTCTCGAATGGTAACCTCAAGGGGTAGACAGGACTTGTCATATTTTCGATGAAATTCCATTAGACCGTATGCGGTCCCATGTGAAATGCAGCGTACTGCTACTAGCTGTTGCTGTTGCTACTGCTGCTGCTGCTGCTGCTATTGCTGCTGCATTGCTTGCTAGTCGTTCTTTTACAGAGTACCTACATGAGTCGTTCGTGCTCACACGATGAACTGTACTCTCTCTCTCTTTCACTCTCTCTCTCTCACTCTCTCTCTCTCTCTACCTTCTGTCCATTTACGGTGGTTAGCAGCATCACCAGCAGTTCACTCACGCGAACCATTAGCACCTCGTGAGTTACGATTTTCCTCGGTATAAAGCTCTTTCTCTTTTTCTCTTTCTCTTGCTTGCTTGCTTGCTTGCTTGCTCGTACAAGCATACACTTTCTCTTACGTGTATGTATGGGTTACCCAAAGAGACGACCCTTGGAATCTCTCTCTTTCTCTCTTTCTCGTACTCCATCTTCTCCTGCTCTCGCGTATCGCTCTCTCGTGCCTTGTATATTAATTATTTCAGACGGAAAAGGGTAGCAAGGTGGTGCCACTACCATCACCACCACCACCACCACCATCATCACCATCATCACCATCACCACCAATACTTACACTAACAACAACAACAACACCATTGCCCCTGGGTTTTCCCCTTGGGAGATAGAGAAAGCATGACGGGGGTTGAGGGGGAAAAGGAAATTGCATAGATACCGCGGTAAATTACATTGACCCAGATTTTCTCTCTCTCTCAATTTGTCTTTCCTTTTCTTTATTTTCTGACGACTTTTACTTTTTTCTACTTGTGAACGATAGTGTTTTAATTTTGAAACATCATTAGTCATTACTTAATTATTTTTCTTACGATATATTAGAACGAACTCCGAAAGATAGTTAAATATTTTTTCTTGGTTGAAGAAGATTTAAAAGGAACAATAACAAAATGGCGGGGGAAATTTGAAATAGCTCGTAAGTAACGGTCGCTTTTTTCTTTGAACTTGTACAACAACGATATCGCATTACGTTCAATGCGAAATAAAGATGGAGAGAATGAGAGAACCTTGGACTCCTTTGCCATATCTCGTTGACTCTTTCGGCGGCTGGAATAGCAAGTTAAAAGTATTTCGTGGTTAACCCTTGGGACGTTATGAATTGCACTTAAAGGAGGACCTCGACCCATAGATTAACCTCCGTTTCAATTAATCACCCGGTATACTGACGGAACTCGATCCATCTCTTTTTTTCACTCATACACACGCACACACATATATATATACATACACGTATACATTTCTATCAGGAAACGAACCAAAAAAAAACCAGTTGTTCTTAGAAATACGATTTAATAGTTGGTCGATTATAAAAATGAACATTCCATTTGGCGTCCTTGATAATCGATTCTGTTCGTTCGTTCGTTCCCTCGTAGAAATCGCCCACGATACTTAAACCGAATAAAAACCGAAGTAGCTCTTTATCGTTTAAAACTAATGAGTTAATTGCCTATGCCGGATATTACTCGTTCCGAACGAACGACTTTTTTCATTGTATTGCTTTTGTTTTTTTTTTTTTTGTGAGTTTTTCTTTTTTTCGTTGTGAAACAAACGGGTATCATGTAATTTATACAAATTTTATTTCACATTTAAATGTTAATACAATGCTCGGGTAATTTATTGTCTACCTTTCCTTACATTACCTTACGTTTATTCTTTCGACCATCTAGAAACCACGAGGAAAATAACATAACACACTGAGAAGGATTTAACGATAATTTACGTAGTGATATAAGCAAGTCTTTATGCAGTATACGCAAACTGCTCGTCGTTGGACGTTCCTTGTTCTATCTCATTTAAAGTGGTGGTAGTGGTAATGGTGGTGGTGGTGGTGATGGTGGAGGAGAGATGTTATTGCTAGGGTAGTTTATTATGCGGTACGTAAACGTTTGCGTATGCTCAAAGAGCAACGACAATACCCCTTGTTTACAATGTAGTAAATGCACATACATGTAAAAGTACATTAATATACTGTTATAAACGTTTTATTCATATAAAAGCATTCGTATCATAAGAAAGTAATTAAATGTTATCACTAATTATAACGTATACAAGTTGATTATGGAAAAATTCAGATAAATTATTACTATCTTTTAAATAAAAATTAAAAAGAAAAAAAAAAGAAAAAGAAAAGTAATATATAGAAAAGAAAATCATGTGACGTGATAATACGTCCTAATTTCTCATATGACCTTATTTTTCGTATAAATACACCAGGTCAGATGCAATTGTACTTTATTCTTTAATGCAATCCAATTTCTCTTATTTAACCAATCGATTCCTTTTTTTTTATTGTTCCATATTTAAAAGTACTAAATGAAGTTTATCGAAATGTCAATACTTAACGAGATATTTAACATTTCAACGCCGAAATAAATTGAATGGCATTAAAAATGAAAATTATTCGATTAATGATGCATTAATTACAATTATCCTCTATTATTGATTTCCTATATTTGATTGTTTATTCGAAAAATATTAGTAATCCGGTGTATCAGTTTCCAAAATGATTCTCCTATATAACTCTTTCTCTTTCAATCATTGTTTTTATTCGCCGGTAACAAAAGGAAAGTTATAAGGGATGATACTTCGGTAAGGATAATGCTTGGGATATTCGCCATAACATACATATATCAATCTCAGCTGGATTAAGCAAGGCTCAGGAGCTGCTTAAGTCCGGCGTATCCATTAAACTCTCGTCAGGAGGCGCCTAGTACGTGACACGCCGGTGGTCTTAAGCAACTTTGATGAAACTTTTCCGCGTCGTGGAAGGAAAGGTGAATGACGTGTCACGAGAAAGAGAGAGAGAAAGAGTGTGTGAGTGGAAAACAGTCGAGCCGAAAGGGTCGACGCACTCTTCTTCTCGAGGAAAAATATTGTCTCTGGATATACACTATATATATATATATATAAATCATCCCTTATATATTACACATTACATATATAATGTAATATATATGTGTGCGTTTATTTATATATATTTATAAAAAAAAAAAACAAAGCGTTACGTTTAAGTTTCATTTTTTACACACTTTGTTTTCCTTTGTAAAATAGAAAAACTTTTTTACCCTTTTTACCAACTAATGAAAATGATTATTTATCTTTTTTTTTTTTATTGTGTTTTAGCTCTCGGAGCTCGAGCAGCGTGTCTTGGAGGCCGAGGGCAGAGCCGATGAAGCGGAGGATAAGGTAATACTAATTAAATGTATAATATAAAAAAGTAATAGAATGAATGAGAATGAAAGAGAATGAAAGAAAGGATTTGTAGAAGAGTTCGTGTCGTTCATTGATAGGAGATATATATTACGTTGGAAGAGTTTGCGAGAAATCGTTCGAGTTGGATGAACACGAGTAAACATTGGGTCGGGTTTCGATGCGAGAAACGAGTGGATTTAATCGGGTGTAGAAAAATTTGTTGAGAGTGTTTCTCACGATGAATCTCTCTTGCGTGAAGTAGCGACAGACAGACTGCTCGAGAACAATCGACCGTAAAAAGACATTCAAGTGCTGATACTATTTTCTTTCTCCCTTTTTATCTCTTTCTCTTTCTCTCTATTTTTTCTTTTTATTCCTTTTTCCCTTAACCGTAAATACATATAGCATTAATGTCAGTTACAACGAGTACGAGTTAACTCGGAAAATTGCTACGCCATTTTTTCGCTTCGGCTAACTCTTTCTCTTTCTTTTTCTCTTTCTCGTTCTCTCTTTCTTTCTTCAACGATTTGTTTGAAATAATTACTAAAGAATTTTATCCCGAGACATCCGAGGGTATATAAATAATTCATCGAGAAAACTAACGATTCCAATTTTCTCTTTCCTATCCATTATTCTTTATATTATTCTTATACTGAATTATTATATTTCTTTTTCTATCTTTTCTATTCGTTTTTTCTTTTGCCCCATTCTCTTTAGATTTGTTTGATCTTTTTATTCGCGTACTATAATACCGAATCCCCAATATCATCTAATCGTATAACAAACAATTTCTTGTCAACATCGGAATTATGTCACGAGTGGAATTAAATGTCTGTTAGACCACTCGTGAAAATCTAACAAAGTGTATGATGTATGAAGAGAGTTTTCTTGATCATTGGAAATATTTGTTCGAACGTTCGATACCATTCTGTATTACCGACGAGAAACTTTCAATCCACTTTGAGCTTTTATCTCCTCACACCCCAACCCCCTTTTCTCTCTGTCTGTCTGTCTCTTTCTTTTCAATTTCATCGATTTGTACTTGTGCACAAGTTATTACCTCCATACAGTCACTCACCATTCTTACCGACTGATCCAAATTTTCTCGTACCCTTGGAAAATATCACCCAACGAAATTAGAACTTACCAACAGATGGCAACGTATCGGGCACGGGGTATTTAGTTTCCCCAATTTATTTCTACCGATCTGTTATCCAATTTTCGATATTAAAGAGAACCACCTTATCGACGACGCTATTTTGCATCGATTTTTGAATGGACGTATTTTTTTTATATTACGATCGTTGTTTCTTTTTTTTTTTTTTTCTTTTATAAAACATAGAGTACGTGTTGTGTTGATTATAAAATAGAATAATCGTTTCTAATCGTAATATAGATCTAATATTTATTATCAAATTTGAATAAATTAACAAATATATAAAAACAATAAGAAAGAATAATAATTTAACTTTAAGAAAAAAAAAGAAAAAATGAATGATCAAATATAATGCATGCACATTTCAAGAACAAGTTTCGTGGCTTGGAATAGTTTCCTATTAAAAAGTGATATAAAAATCGCGGGTAAAATATCCATTCGTTAGCTCTTTCATTGAATTAATTCATAATAGTAATAATAATAATAATAGTATAGTAATAGTAGTAGTAGTAGTAGTATCGTATCGTATCGGTCGGTACTCTCGCGGGTAAATTCTGTGTCAGGCAGGGCGCATGTTAGGCTGGCATTGATTTTTGTCTCTCTTGCCGTCTCTCTTCGAGCAAAAGAAAGAGAGAAGGAAGAGAGCAAGAGAACACGAGAGAAAGAGAGAGAGAGAGAGAG
>NW_014569575.1:868602-1002328 GCF_001313835.1 Polistes canadensis
AGAGAGAGAGAGAGAGAGAGCTGGTCACATATCGTCGCTCCAATTTCCCCTGTCTTTCGTGATTCACTACTCGTGATTCAGAATACGGTGAATACGTTTATAAGCTTCTCTTAAGTTACATTCTACTAACGATAACTTGAAAAAAGAGATTCTTTTGATATGTCAGATATTATCTTAATTAAAGTACATTGGCCACTTGTGTTATTATTATTCTCTTCACTGTATCGTGCTTAAACGTCTTACGTTTCTTTCATAATTAATACCGCGTAATTCTTATCTTTTTTTACTCTCTTTTCTCTTGGTTTTTTAAACCAATTATTTATCATTCGAAGAAATATATTTCTCAACGACGTTTATTAATTTAATTGCACGTGAACAATGATATTTTCGATGAAAGAAAAAATCGATCAGAATATTATAATATTTTCGAAGTTTAAAAATGAAACGAAATTGTTTTCCGTTCTGTCTCATGTCTGATTTTACGCGTGTACGTACTACCTAAAATATATAAAATAAAAATACATTTAGCACGCGAGAGAAAATGTGGTGGAAGAGGAGGAGGAGGAGGAGGAGGAAAACCAACCCACGTTGAAAGAAACGTCCTTTTGTCCTGTGTCGATCAGGGTGGCGCGCACGCGGATGAAAAAAAAGTTAAAAGAAATTATAATAAAAAAAGAAAAAAGAAAGAAAAAAGCTTTTCTCGAAAAGAATAGCATTTAAGAGGCAATTTACGGTATATATATATATACGCGTCTCTGTGACTTTAACGACGACGAGTCAGTCGGCTTTTTGACGCGACGGGACGCAACTTTTAGAAGAATTGGCAAGGATCCAATTCGTGAGTAATCCTGCACTTCCCGTGAGTGAGCACCCGCGCACCACACACACAACAAACAAAATAAATCATCCCGTATAACGCAGAGACGTTTAGGCGTTGGTTTTTTTTATTTTTCCACCCCCCTTATTTTCTTTTCTTTTTTTTCTTTTTTTTCTCTCATCCGTTGCAGTAATGGGGTTGTGTGTTATTAGTATTAGTAAAAAAGCTATCATGGTAAATAGAATAGTAATTGTAGTAGTAGTAATAGTAGTAGTAATAGAAGGTTCTCGAGGTTCTCTCTTTAAATATTTCAGTACGACGCCGACTCCTCATCGACTTTCACCCCCTCACTCTTTATCCACAACGATTTCTTTTTATCTTTCCATTCGTACGATTGAAAAAAATTCATCATTTTATTTTTCTATGTTTCTATTCAATTATACCGACAAATATCTCAGCGCAATTGAATGATGCTTGAAATAATCTATTAACATTTAGACGATTTAAATTCTAAGTAAAAAATACTTTCATATCGAATTGTCACGTTGGAATGTTTTCCCTCGAATATTCCACGACAATCTTTATTTTACGATTGTAAAGTAAGAAGTAAAAGAGAGAGAAAAAAAGAGAGAGAGAGAGAGTCGCGTGCACGAGCCACGTGGGCTAGAGGAAGAGAGAGGGGAAAAAAAGGGTGTTCACAGAATGATGATGGTGGGTGTTGATACACATCGGGTTATTTTCATTCGTACTTATTTTAATTAATTTTAACGATTTTCCAATTAGTTTCTTCCTATCTCTGTCTACTTTAACGTATACATATATTCTCTATCTTTGTCTGTTTGTCTCTTCCTCATTAATCTCATCCCTCTTGTGATCATCGTGGAGTCTCCCACGCAAGTCTACGCTTCACCATGGATAGCACAAATCGATAAATCTCAAGGCAGCTTCCGTAGCTTGCAGTATCTCCAACCTTCCTTCCTTCCTTCCTTCCGAACCCTCTCCCCCCCTTCCCACCCACATCACGCCTTATCTCATGAGACTCCTGTTATTTTCGATCAAACAGAAAAAGGGGTTCGAACTTTATCATCAAAGTTGTAAAGAGTTTATATTTCTTGAAAAAAAGATTTGATACACGACAATATGTTTCCCTTTAAGATGTTATCGTTAACGCGAGTAGGTCAGTGACATGTCCAATCAGCGTCCTTGACTTTCATCGAAGCTTGTATTTGAACAGATCATCATGATTGGCTACGACTGACTATATAGTCGCGTCGAGTAAAGAAGAGATGCGCATGCATGTAGGTCTTGTCGTCGTTAAAGATAAAGAGAGAGAGAGAGAAAGAGAGAGAGAGAGAGAGAAATGACGACTTTGGCTCTCTTCGATTCTCTTTCTCCCATTTTCTCTTGTTCTCTCTTTCTCTCTCAGGGTCATCGTCTCGTCAGAGGATGATGGTGTGTGCCGCGTGTATGCATACGGCTCCTACGATATCACCATCGATTCTCCCATTGGCCAGAAGCCAACGTGACTCACCGCCTCTAGGAAACCCCCGCGGTTTATGTACTTCGAGTTCGTTCAGTTTGCTTCGATCTCGAAACCAGCACGGTTCTATTCTTCTTCTTCTTCTTCTTCTTCATCATCATCATCATCATCAATTTTATCTTCTTTGTCCTCGTCAATTGTTGTTGACTATCTCGAATAATTGTTTGTTTAAAACTAGTGATCGATGTATTCGGTTAAAAGAACGTTTTAAATCGAATCGTATTGTGCATTTTTGTTTGTTTGTTTGTTTATCTTTACATTAAGAAATTAATATAAATTTGAGAAAGCAGAATAGGAACTAGGATCGATCAGTTACCATGGCTCCTCAAAATTTAGGTAAGGCTTGGACCGAGTTTTGAGGATTCGTTTTAATACCTTCTCGAACGATTAATCGAAGGGAAATACGACGAGATAGGGTGTAGAAACGAAAGGAGGAAGAGAGAAAGATGAACAACGCGTGGGGTTGCCTACCCTTCCAACCCTCTTTGTATCTATCTCTCTCTTTTTCTCTCTCTCAAATGAAAAGGGGTTGCAAAACGTTCGTGGGAAACGACAGGACTTCGGTACTCTCCTCGTTTCTTTCCTTTTTATCATTAGTCCTCTCATTCGAGGGTACTCGAGAAACTAAGTGTGAACTTGAAAGGGTTCCTACGATCTACAAGGGAAATACCTTTTTCTTGTTTAAACATAATATAAAAGAAATAAAATTTATCGATTTTATTCCGCGTTTACGATTATATCGTTTTGAAATATCTTTGACGGATAATAAAAAGATGGATTTTAAAGTAGAACAAAGAAAATATGAAATATCGATATTAGAAGACGCATGGGGGGAAAAACGAGAGGAAAACATTCATCGGTCGTAGGATTTTACCGTGAGCGTATTGATTTTCTCGATATATATATATATATATATATATATATATATATATATATATATATATATATATACATATATACTCCCCTTGTGTGCTAGTGGACGCAACTCTGTCGCTGTTCTGCGTCGGTTTACGTCGAGCGTTAAGGCGATATCGATTTTTGACAGCTGCTACGGAACCGAAAAGCACGTTTAGAAAGGGGTGCACGAGGGTAGCACGCAAAGACACACACTACCCGCACGCGGGTAGCCCTTCGATGAGTACCGCGGAGTGTGCGTACGCGCGTTCATCTTGTTCACTTTTTTCTTCTTGGGTTTTTTTTTTTCGTTAGTTCTATTTCCCTTTTTCCGCGGTCGTTTAGAATTACCAATTGGAATTGATAAAGAGAAAAATAGATTCGTTAAGTAATTAAAAAAATAAAAGGGAAAGAAAGATGACAATTGTATTTCTAAGGTACGGATGATGGAGGAGCGGCTGGTGAAGGGTGAATACTGCCTGAGCACATCCGGCGTTGGTTCTCCGCCTCATTCGTTGCCGTCAACTTCCGGCACACAGAATGAAAAGCTCGAGGACGTTAGATGTGCTTGCATCTCGAAATTAGAGACCCAGGTCGAGGAACAGGTGAGTAATCATATTTCTTATTAGATTATTCATATCGGTAAATACGTTTATATACTTTATCGTCAATTTCTTTCTACGAATTATTCGATAAGACCTTATCGTATTTTATCGTCTACGTTGTCATCTTCGATCGTTCTTAGAGACAATTAAGACTGCAAGATGCGAGACAAGTTGAGGCGAAAGCCGCTAGAATAAAGGAATGGGTTACCAATAAGCTACGGGAACTCGAACAACAGAATCAACATTTGAGGGAGCAGAATAACAAGTGCAATCAACAATTGGAATTATTGCGTAATCACATAACAAATATCGGTTTGAAACCACCTGTGAGTAATATAACGATCTGATAAAAATCAAATAAAACATGATTTTGTTCAATGATTGAAATCACGTACGATATCCTATTAAAACGAATTTGTTTTTGTTCATAGGCACCAACGAGGGCATCCCTTTCATTGGAAGTAGATCCAACGTTGCGTAGACGATCGGAAAGCTTAGAAGGGACACCACAGACCGTACCGGAAAACGTTCAAAGTTCCGTAGCCGAACCACAGACCGGTAGCAAGCACAGAAGACATCTTTCCGCGTGTGGAACCATTCAACGTGGAATACCAACCACCAACATGGATTCGAGGTAGAGCAGCTTTCATCTTTTTATCAAAATTAGAAACCGATTTAATAACTTTCCTTACTTTTCCTACTATGTATCATCCATTATCCGTTCTTAATAGATCACCAGACTTTTGTCAATCTAATCATTTGAATTCGTCGTTGATCAAACGTACCCTGATTCTCCTTGGGAGGTCTCACGACGTAATAGCGGCGCCCGACTTTCCGAACCGTGGTACCCTGTAACGTCCTGGGACTTCCTGCGGGGATCTCTCGACTTGTGTCATTTTCGAAATCTTGCTTCTGTTTCTTCATTCTTTATTGTTTTATTTTTTTTTATTTCTTTTTCCGTTCTATTCGATTAAAAATCTATTTTATCGATCCGATGATACATCACGCTTAACAATTCACGCGCGTGCACGTGCCTTTTCTTAATTTCTTTCTTTGATCATCAGACAAATAATCTGTTTTCTATTTCTGATGTTTTTTTTCTCTTTTTTTTTTTATTTAATTTAATTTAAGTACCTGTTTTCTTTTTCTACTTTGTTTCTTCTTTTTTTTCTTTTTTTTTTTTTTTTATTAAAATTGTTCTATCCTTGTTACTCGTTCATTTTTTTTTCCAATAGCTTACTCTCCGAGGAGTTAGCGGCAGCCGTGGAAAATTTGGTGATGCTGCCCAATATACCAGGTGTTTCCGAGACTAGTGGTAGAGACAGTGGTAGCTCTGAGGCTGTGCACGATTACGCGGAGATTTATACGCCAAGTAGAGAAGGAATGAATTGGGGACAGAACAGTGGACAAGGTCCCAGACCACCTACACCGCCTCTTCATAGATTTCCCAGTTGGGAAGCAAAGATATATCAGGTAACGTCTCGTACGAGACTCCTATGTTTCTTCGCGTATTTTTCAACTTTGAAGATGGAGTTGAGAAACTTTGTCCTTAAATTATATTTCTTTCTTTCTCTCTTTATTTATTTCTTTCTTTCTATTTTCTGTTGTACACAATCGTATATCTTCTCGTAGGTGGCAGACGGTGGTCTTGGCATCGGTCCACCAACGAATGAAGAATCGGCACCATCTTCGATGACTAACACAACCAGTTCATCGAAACATTCTCAAGCTACTACTGGACATAATTTAACGGCACATAATTCTCAAGGCTATTGCGATATATCGGTTCCAGTATATGCTACTGTTAAAGGTAAATATAACACATATACTACCGTTAAATTAAATTATATATAATTTTAAATTGAGATACACTATATTGTATTTCGATTTGTTTTCTAGGACGTGCCAGCCAAATCAGATCAATGCCGTTTGGTGACAGTTCCGATGACAGTTCGGACGGTGAAGAACATCCGAATCAAACGGAAACCAATACTAGAATTACCAATAGTTCTTCAGATAATACAGATTCTTCTCTCGGTAGTGGGAGTAGTCCATCGAAAAGCGTGAAAACGACTAGCAGTTTAAGTCCAGCGAAAAGAAGCTCCAGTGGTTCTCCCAGTAAAAGCGTAAAACGTGGTGAGTTTCTAGATAATGATCTTTTATATTTGTTTGTCCTAGTTAGTTCTGTTATTCTCGTTGGAAAGTATCGAACTCCCGGCAACTTCGAAATTTTCCTTTTCACAGATACCTCACTTGAATCTGGCTTGTCAGAAGATTATGCCATACCACCTGACGCATTGAGCTCGACGTCTCTCGAGTCAAGCATGCCTAGTCTTTTGATGCGAGTTTCCGGTGAAAGTCCTAAGAAACAGGAATCTTTAGAAAAGACTGGACACTTGGCTAAACTTGGTGGAAAGTTGAAAACTTGGCGTAAGAGATGGTTCGTTTTAAAGAACGGAGTGCTCACTTATTGGAAAAGTCAGAATGACGTCAATAGAAAACCTCAGGGTCAAATTGTGTTGGATGAAGTTTGCAGGTAAATAATGATCACGTCAATTTGATAATGTTATTTGTATTATTTTATTGTCAAAGTGTTTAACGATATTTTTCTTTATTCGATAAGGATAAATAGGGCGGAAGGTGCTGCTACTTTCGAAATTTCTACCGGCAAGAAGAC
This sequence comes from Polistes canadensis, assembly GCF_001313835.1. Taxonomy (NCBI): domain Eukaryota; kingdom Metazoa; phylum Arthropoda; class Insecta; order Hymenoptera; family Vespidae; genus Polistes; species Polistes canadensis. The sequence continues at coordinate 875,136 of NW_014569575.1, forward strand.
CTATTATCTAACTGCGGATTGCATTGCGACGATGGAAGATTGGATTAGAGTTCTACAGAATGTACAAAGGCGGAACGCAACTAAATTACTTCTCAGTAAGGAAGACAACAAACCTACGATACAGGGCTGGTTGACTAAAGTCAAAAATGGCCACGCCAAGAAGTGCTGGTGCGTTCTCATTGGAAAAATGTTCCTGTATTTTAAGTGCCCAAACGATACGGTAAGTGTACATGTATATATGTATATCAATGATAACATTTTTAACGATTGGATATCAAGTATGTTGTTTTTTTAATTATGTTTTTTAGAATCCTATCGGTCAGATAAATATGAGAGACGCCAGAGTGGAGGAAGTGGAGCACGTGTCAGACAGCGATAGCGAGGAAAGAGACGCCGAGTGTCCTCACGAAAGAACGATTGGAATCTTTCCAACGCATCAAGGTCCTACGTATTTGTTAATGCCTCACAAACAGGATAAAGACAATTGGTTATACCACTTGACGGTTGTCTCGGGTGGTGGACCAAGCGCGGGAACTCAATACGAACAGTTGGTGCAAAGGTTAATGGAAACTGATGGTGATCCTAGCTGTGTACTCTGGAGACATCCTCTTTTACTTCATACGAAGGAAAATATTACCAGTCCGTTAACTAGTTTGACATCCGAAGCCTTGCAAACAGAAGCTATTAAACTTTTCAAGGTTGGTGTTAGCAAATCTCCAAGTGTATCATATTTTGATACACAACATTACCAAAATCGTATTGTTCAATAGGCTTGTCAGCTGTTTATGTCGGTTGCGGTAGAACAAGCAGGCATTGATTACCACGTGGTCCTGGCACAAAATGCGTTACAGCAATGCCTAGATCAGCCTGAACTTCAATCGGAATTTATATGCGCATTGGTAAAGCAGACAAGTCGTCACACACAACACCGTTTGGGCGTACAGGTAAAAAAGGCCGCCAGACTTGTGTCGCTGGGTACTGCGCGCGTTGTAAGTCCTGCTTATTGTTTAACAAACACTCTTTGCCCTGTACCATTTTTTCAAATTGACTGGATCGTGCGAAATAATATCGTACGAATATACATATATATACATATATACATATATACATATACACATATATGTTAACTCGTCTCGTACGAGTAGCTTTTGTACTATAAACAAAAAAGAAAAAAAAAAATATTCTGCATCGTGATACACGTTCGAAAGTTTAATGTGCTTCTGTGTGAGAAGAATAAAAAAGAAAAAAATGGTACATTGGGTACGCTTAGTCAAGTATTATACGTAATCGTTCAGTTCACATAAGCGAGATATCAAAAAATACTTATCTTTTTTTTTTAATTTTTATTTTTTTATTTTTTATCTCTTATATATATAGAAAAACTAACTTTATTACTTTCGATTAACCATGTAGAGCCATGCGTTTTTTCTCTCTCTTTCTCTTTCTCTCTTTCTCGCCATAATACTTGACGAAGTTTAACAAAAGGAAAAAAAAAGAAAAAAATTAAAAAAAAAAAAAGAATTTTAGTTTTAACAATTCATTCATATTTCATTTTCATTTGCCGCTTTGAGTGTGCTGCTCCTAGGCTCTTTTATATATATCTATATATATATATATATATATATTTCTAAACCGCATGCGTTTGTTTTTTCTCTTCTGGACATATTATTAATTTATAATAAGTTTTTTTTGGTTTGTTGATTATATATTTTTTTTCCATTTTTTTTTTTTTACGTTTTTACTATACGAATCGTACTTTTTAATATTTATACATCATACCCGATCACCTCACCCAACCTGACGCCCTTCATGTGAGCCGAACATATTTCGACAATTTTCTCATCGTGCAAACGCCATAATTTTTCTTTTCATTATTAATCATAGATCGCATTTCTCTGTCTATTTCTTTTTTCTACAATAATCATATAAAAAAGCGTTTCGCATCATATATTATATACATATATATATGGTATATTAAAATAGTTGTCAAAATACGTTCTGCGGCACACACACTTGCAGAATGGTATGTTGGTGTACATAAGAACCACACACAGAAAAACATCTTTTTTAGATTGTTGTTTTGTTTTATTTTTCTCTCTATCTCAAACGATTCTTTTATTTATTTTTCTGCAATAGCTCATATTTTAAGATATTTTCTCTGTTTGAATGCTGCTTAGAGAATTAGATTTTGATCGCCCGTATAAACAAATCAATCAATCAATCAATCAAACAAACAAACCAACAAATAAACAGACAAAACAAACAAACAAACTATTAAAATTATCTTTTTTTACGATAAAATAACTAAAGCTAGTTATCTTCCATTAGTGAATCATTTTTTACGGAAATCTTTCATCGTAGTATGCAAAATATAAAATTCTATCAAAAATTCGCATCGTCTTAGAGAATATACATGTATATACATATATATATATATATATATATACATGTATATTTTTTATACAGCTTGGCAAAGTAATAAAAAAAAAAAAATAAAAAATAAAAATCACGTTCATTTTCTTAAATTAATAAAAATGAGCGCAAGGAAGGGTAATGCTTTCTCTTTTAAATCTGTGGAAAAAAAAGAAGAAAAAAAAAAAAGAAAAATAGAAAAATAAATCAGACTCACATGGCCTTTTAAAAGCGCTTTTATCACATCCACATTTATTAATTTCATCGATCTTACGGTCCATGCATTTTTATTGTGATTAACATATAGAGTTACGTTTGGAATATAATTCGATTCCCCATTCACATATATTATAATAATATACTAACTACTTGCCATTGATAAGAAAGAAAACAAAAAAACAAAAGGTTCATTGCATTTTAAACAAAATACAGTCTCACGAGACTCGATGAATTATTACAGTTTCTTATTTTGAACAATTATTATAGAAAATAAAATTATTCATTAGATGTATATGTATATATATATGTGTGTATACATACATACATATATATATATATCATGTCATAATTCATGTTATTTCAAATTGTTTATTTTGGATGAATTAAAAAATCCCCTTGCTAAATGAAAGCTTCTTCCTTAAGAGAAAAAAAAAAAAGAAAAAAGAAAAAGATAAATATTGAGAAAAGAAAAATATTTGACGATATTAAAGTCTCATCGAGAAGACGTAGACGATAGAATAGGTATGGTTCAGTACAGGGATGTAGTAGTATGCCAGCATACCATTGCAGCAGCTCCTCCTCTGCGCCACGCAATCGCTCTTCACCTGCGATACGCAAAGTCCCGCGGCAAATGGCAGCGGTGAAAATGCGGACGCACAATCGACGGCCTCGTCTTCTCACAGTCCTCCGCTCACGCAGGGCCACTCTACATCGACTATCTTGGATTGCAAAACTAATCCTGCCCAGTACGTTCTTATCCAAGGATGGCAGCTACTTGCACTGGCAGTCTCGCTATTTCTGCCAAGGAACAATCGGCTTTTGTGGTATTTGAAGTTGCACTTGCAAAGGAATGCTGACAGCAAGTAAATATCATCTTATTTTTTTTTTTTTTTCTTTCTTTCTTTCTATTGCATTTGATGATGATGATGATGATATTACTAATGCTTGTGTTTCTTTTTTTTTTTTTTTTTTTTTTTTTTTCTTTCTTTCTTTCTTTGGTTGGTCTTTAGAACGGAATGTGGTAAATACGCAGCCTACTGCGAGAGAGCTTTGGAAAGAACACTGCAGAACGGTGGAAGGGAAGTTAAACCATCACGTATGGAAGTACTTTCTATATTGATGAAAAATCCATACCATCATTCCTTGCCACATGCTATACCTGTACACTTCTTAAATGGCACTTATCAAGTAGTCAGTTTCGATGGTAGCACTACGATAGAGGAATTTATAAATACGTTAAATCAAGAGATTGGTTGTCGGGACGTACATCAGTCGGGTTTTACATTATTCAGTGATGATCCTATAGAAAAAGATCTCGAACATTTTATCGATCTTCAAGCGAAGGTATTAAATATAGAAATGTAACTATACGTTTATCGGACAAATTATGATTCTATATTAATATTTTATTTTAGCTTTGTGATATTATTTCGAAATGGGAGACAGCTTTGCGCGAAAAAAGATCGGGTAAATTTGAAAATACTAGAGTTATACAATTGACGTACAAATCGCGATGTTATTGGAGGCAAGCAGCTAAAATGGAAACCGACAGGGAAAGATTATTACTGTGTTATCAAGTAAATCAACAAGTAGTACAAGGAAAATTTCCTTTGAACCGTGATCTTGCTTTTGAGCTTGCATCATTGATGGCACAGGTCTGTTTATGTCAAAATTCACTTTTTACATTGAGCCACTTGATCTTTTTTATGTTTCTTTACATTGCAGATCGATTTTGGGGAATACAATAACGACAAAGCACGTGGAAGCGGTCCTGGAAGTAATCCGCATCATTTAGTTTATCAAGCATTAGATAAATTTTTTCCAATACGCTATCGGATCAACATCACTGGTGATCAATTGAGGTACACATAAAAGAATGATTGTTAAATTCATGTTGATATTACTAGAGATAAAAATCTTTAAACATTAATACGTAAATAAAAAATTGTTATGCAGAGAATTACAGGAGAAACTTCAAGAAAAATGGATCGCTTTACGAGGACGCAGTGTATTAGATTGTGTTCGTATATATTTAACGTGTACCAGAAAGTGGCCTTTTTTCGGAGCTACACTTTATCAAGCTAAAGTAAATATTATCATTGATGCGAAAAAATAATTTAAATGTATAATAAATATACATGATAAATCATCGAAAATAATATTTTCCAGTTGAAACAAAATGATCCGGTAACCGTTTGGATAGCAGTTAACGAAGATAGCGTAACGTTACTCGAATTACAAACAATGGCAGTAATGTGCCGTTATAATTACGCAAATATAGTCACTTTTGGAGGCTGTTTAGATGATTTCATGCTGGTTGCTTGCCCAGACGAGGGTGCCGCGGAACAAAAACTTCTTTTCGCTCTTTCCAAACCGAAGGTATGCGATTTTAAAAAGAACATCTTTTCATATAATTTAAATTATATGATTTTCGAATAAATAAAAATAATGTACGCGTGGCTTACAGATATTAGAGATAACGCTATTAATAGCTGATTACATGAATGCACTTGGACACGCTTTACCTGGCACCCCTCAAATGAATACTTTAACACGCAATGGTTCACACAGATCTATAAAATCGACTCTTAGACCTGCTACTGGTTTGTAAAGAATTATTTATATTATTTCAATGAAAAGAGAATAAGATTATTACTTGACAACATTTATTTTAGGTTCAAGTTGTCTTCCAACACAGCCGGATATTTTGAAATCAACTCCAGATCACCAAAGACCTTAAAAAGACTGGTTGGATTATATTTGAGAATGATGTGAAAGAATGTGTTTACTGACTTATCAAAGTTTGACCGATTGACCGATTGTCAAGGCACTAACTTTATATACAAAGGTATAATCTATTGTATTATAAGGATAAAAAAAAAGAAGAAAATAGCAGACAAACTATTTGTGCGAATGGTATATCAGATAGCACTAGAACGAGAGAGAGAGAGAGAGAGAAAGAGAGAAAGAGAGAGAGAAAGAGAGAGAGCAGTGAGTGCAGCAGTTATTTTGGTTGTGTTTTGTGTAAATTAGAATGGAAGCTTGTAGATGACTTTTGTGTAAATATTTAACGGCGCATATAGCACAGAGAGACCATATACCATGTGTATATATGGTGCAACAGAATGACTGAAAATTACTCGAATCGATTTGTAACACTGCCTAATTAGTATGTCTAATTACATCGAATAATTTCATGTTAAAAAGCTGAGCATCGTGCGGAAACGTTTTGCTACCGTATTTATATACCAAATACGAATCTCTAGTATAAAATACTAAATTTATGTGATGTATCACGTACTATGTACATATATATTAATCAGAATTACTGAATGTGTTTAGAAATTTAGTATTAAAACAAAATAATAATAACTATAAGAAGAAGAAAAAAGAAATACGCAGATAAAGAAAAAGTAATATGCGATAACTACTACTCTCTGATAGGAGAGAGAGAGAGAGAGAGAGCATGTCGAATAAAAATAAAAATTAATAATAAATAAAAAAAAAAAGACAAGAAAATGTACTTCTTGCCAAACAAAGTGCGGTAATAATACAACAGCTTTTGTACAACTCGTATGTGAAAAATCAATTTAACAAAAACGGTGTGAATTGAACTGAATTCCTATACTGTCAGAGCACAGAAAAAAAAAAAGATGTTTTTTGAGATGCTATTGATTTGGAGACATTTTGACAATTTTTCTTCCGCGTATCGTATTATCTGTTAAAAAATGATTATGAATACCGAACGACGACGAGGATAAGGAATATAAAGAGAAGCTATTGTTTTTTCAATCACTTCGACGACGGACCTCGGAAAAGATTTTTTCTATATACCGAAAGTAATGTGACAAAACTTCTTATATATTGTATTATTATATAATTCTGATAAAATAGCTAGTCTCATATAGTTTATATTTATTTAATATGTAAACGAATATCTTTTTGTTTATATAAAGACACGACCAAATAGATGTAAAGGGGAACATATTTTATTTAACATTTTTAGCATCGTTCCTGCATAGTAAAAGAAAACACAAACGCAAAAGAAATACACATTATTCGAATTTTAATTTAATATTCTCTCTTATAGAAGTTTTGTACCCGGCTTGAACGTGTGTCCTACGTAACTAGTTAATGTCTTCCTTCTCATTAGTAAAACACAAGCGAATATATAAAGTTGAAGTAGGGCTTGATCGTACAATACGTACAAAACTTCTATAATTTGATATTATTATTTGAGATAGGCTGAGTATGATCGTGCCTCATCCCTTTGAGCAGAATAGACGAATAAATAATATCTATGCACAGCTTCGTTTGGCGCATTAAAGATTTATATAAATTATTCGAGATCCTCAGAAAAAATACTGGAAACAGTACAAAGATATGCAAGAACGACACTTTGTCCTTAATTTTTATAATACGCAAACTAAATACTATTATGTAGGTGCTTAGCACCTTTGTATCATGATGCAGTGAAATCATTCATTCTGTAAATATCATATATTAGGCTTAAGTTTTTAAATGTAGTAGAGTCAATATGGAGAAGAAGAAGACAGCCATTAAATAACAATCGTCATGAAAAAATTATTCAACCTGTATGTCGTAGATGGCTGTCTATAGTATTCTACTAAGCCTACCATCTTACATTTCTATTTATTATTTATTCGCATAAAGTGGCGCATAAAGGCATGATGAGCGGTGACAAGCAGGAAATATTGTACTATTGTACAGAAAAGCAAAATAAACTGCTTGAATCTGCGGATAAGAGAAAACCTGTACCTTTACCTTTTAATTTAATAGAAATCATCTTAGAAACTAAGTAAGATTAATTGATGCAATATAATGAATGTTTCTTTTTTATTCCTGTTTATTTTTAATAATACACAAAAATATGCAAGTGTACCTTAGGATTAATCGACCTCCTCTGGTCTAACAGGATGCGTTAATGGTATTACAGATTTTTTAGTCACGTCTCTTGAAAGTGCTTTTCTCATATCTTGAAAATATATTCAAAAGATATTAAATTAACGTATTAAAAATTCATTTTTATCTTGTTAAATTTTTTAAATAATTACCGTAAGCATTTTCATCAGGATCTCCGTTATAATATTCTAATACTGTTCTGTACACAATATAACCCAATTGCTGATACATCTTAATAGCCACTTTGTTACTAACTCTGACAAACAAATCCACAAAGTATGCCTGTTTCCTATAAACAAAGCACACATGTAATTATTCTCCTGTTTATTGCTTCTCATTTAAAAAACTTTCTCTATTTCAAAAACTTACTTTTCCGATAATTCTTCTAGAAATTTAATCAACATTGCTGCAAGACCAAGTCTTCTATGATCAGGTGAAACGGTAAGAGCTGTTACATGACCATGCCAATTTTCTGCAATACCTTCCGCCTTTCCCATAACTACAAAATAATATTAAAAAGAACATAATAATCCTATATAAATACATTATGGTGTCATTTTTATTAAATCGGCACATAAAATATAAATTACAAAAATTATTTCATGGAAGGAAATCTTTGTACTTACTGTAGCCCATTATTTCACCACTTGGTGATTCAGCAACTTGGAAATATTCCGGCCAGTGTGCCAAATATTGCATATAAAAGGAGACTCCATACTATAGAAATAAAAAATTAAAGAAAAATATAGGATGTCAAATAATAAAAGTGAGCTTGACCGAGAAAAAAAAATTGTTTTTATAATAGGAGGCTCAATACTTTTCAACCCATCCACGTATGGCGTGCGTTTGGATTTATATATATACATTATTATATAATTCTAAAATAATAGCTGTGTATTTTAATTAATATTTGAAATGAAAAGGATACTGTTTCCGTAAGTGGATCTAGATTCCTAAAAAACAAAATAAAAAGAATTAAGTAATATAAATACACGCTAAAACGAAACGTAATGAAAAAGAAAAAGTTAGGTTATAAAGTGATATTGTTTGAAATAACTCGTATAACTTACGTACACATTATTAAATTTGAATAAATCGGTGCACGTGAAGGGTCTCAGCGTAGTCATCTTTTCTTAGAAAAGAAATAAGGTCCTGTTATGATACTAAATAAAACTTTTATCACGAAACAATAATACGAGTAACTTATCACTAAACGGAGAAAAATTCCATTAGAAAAAAAGGAAAGGTAAATTAATAAAATTTAATTAACACGTCGTTTACTATTGTTTAAATATAAATGTTAATAAAATTGATTTTATCATCTAATCTGTTATTTAAAATTATACTTAACACAATACAATACACTTGGTTAGAAATTGTCAAAAATTATTGACTATCAACACTCAGAATGGTAAACCCCTAATAGGGCTGCCAACAATATAATTTTTATCTAGAGACTTCAGATTTAGTAATATTTATTCGGTTTCTAGTTTTATTGGTTATTTTTTAAAAAGAACCTTGCATTTGCATGAACAGTAAGCAATAAGCAATGAGTTAAAGTATGAAATTGATATTTAATGTCAAGTATAAAAAATCCGGAAATCCTGTTGCAAATCCGGAGACAATAAATGTAGGTTTTTTTTTTATTTTATGACCTTCTAAGCGAAGACTATCTATTTTCGAGAGAAAGAAAGAGAGTTTCTCTATAATATTAGCGTACCAAAAAATAATAGGATAACAAGCAAAAGTAAATCCAATATATTATTTTTTTTTCTTTCTTTTTTTCAAATAATTTTTAACTATCATTTTTACTTATTATTGTTTACTTTTTTACTTTACTTTACCTACTACCCTTTACTTACTTTATTACTTTATTCAACCACACGCGCGAGCTTTATTTCAAGTCACTTCTTTTCTTTCTCGCCCAATATTTTCTACTTTCTGTATTGTTTCATATCCATTTCTTACCTGACCGTTTCATTTTCAACCCTACATAAATCTCTTTCATCATTCACCTTTACATCTTTCCAATTCCCCCACATGTATATGTTCTATATTTAAAATACTAATTATATAATATAAAAATAATATAATGAAACAATAGAAAATATACGTATAAAAAAAACATATGAAATATCTTAAAAACTCATTCGTACCATCAATCAGTTAATATAATGATTCGTACCTAAAAAAAAAAGAAAAAAAACCATAAAGAAACAAAAACTTTTGGCCCACTTTGTATTCGTCATTAAAACAGTACGTTAATAAATTTTCGCGAACATCCTATTTAATTTGCATCTTATTTCTAACGAGATGAAGAAAAAAGAGGCTGACTTTTTTTCGTTCGTTAAGTTTCCAGGTAAAAACCGAGACCGAGCGTGAAGCTATTAAACTTTTGGCGAGGTACTATGCATACATATATTTTCGGGTAAACGAGCCTGTACCTGTCTCTAAGTAAATTTTTCTGCTTGTAATTTCGATAGCATCGTTATGCTTTAGAAACGTTACATTGTTTCTATGTAAGACAGTATTACACATCCCTGTAATTTTATCGTAGAAAAAAAGAGAAAAAAAGAAAGGAAAAAAAGAGAATCGAGGAGTTACGCACGTGCAAAAATTTACCGTAATCATAATTGTTCCTTCCCTAATTACGTAGATACCATAGGCATACTATCTATGCGTACGAATTCGTTTTAATTCTAGAAAAAAGATTAGCATAAATCATTTTTCAACACGAGATCGAGTCATTCTCTTAGGAATAATATTATTTTTTCTTTTTCTTTGAAACGTGACCTATTATTAACGGGATGATTAATTCTTTTAAAAAACGAGTTGCTATTTAATTAATTTACACTGTACTTACAATTAAACGAACGTATTACACGTTTTAACCGATTATAAATTCGAAGATTCATAAGAATATTAGTTTTTTCGTTCTTATAAGAAAATTCTTTTTAATTTTAATAATCCCTGAGAAAAAAAAAGGTTGAACCTTTTAATTACGGCGATATAAACAGCTAGCTTTAACGTTCGTTCTAACCGAGCTCGTATTTATGCAGATTAATATAATAAATTTATTCTTACAACACGCTAAAAAAGTTAGCTGAGCGTACGAGATCGCGTGCGATTCGATCCTCATCTTCATTGGAAATATGCTGGAGAGTAATCGTCGTTCGTTCTGCGAGAAATACATCGGTTAACGTTCCAAGTACAGCTTGGTAAATTGTGTGTGTCTGTGAACAAACAGAAAATAATTTTTCTTTATTTATAGTTAAAAACCTGACGGGTCTAAAGATTGGATCAGAGTTCAACTTAAGTTTTTCGCCAGAAGGAAATAAAAATATAATGACGTATATATGAGTATTAAAACAGATATTACATTTTGTTCAAATATATTCTATATAATTTTATATATAATAAATTTAGAATTAGATTGAAAGTTCAAGTTTATTGTAAGCCATGTAGATGAGATTGGTGTACAAGACAGATTAGTTCAATTGACTCTGTCCCAATTCTTTCTTTTTTTTTTGTGTGTGTGTAGAATACCGTAAACCGAAGACAAGATGCATTATTTCTCGAATTTAATTGTCGCTTCATTTCCATACAATTCATTTTCGTGAAAGTTCTGCGAAGAGTTAACTTTTAACATAGGTAGGAAATAGGAAGAAGAGCTTGTGACAAAAGAAAAAAAAAAAACACATTGGAAAAGTTTCGAAACATTGCGAAAAAAAAAACCAAATAAATCGTCCGATCGTTTTCAAGACAACCTAGAAATTACCAAATTAACATTTGACACTAAGTGTTTTTTGTCGAAAGGCAAGGTTTTTTGTGTTTTTTATTTGTAACGAAGATTCAAATCAACACGAGTCTCCACTTTCCGTGAACATAACTCCAAGTGAGTGAAAGAGGTAGGTAGGTAGGTAGGTAGGTGAGCCATGGAAGAGGAGCTTCGTGGGAACGTGTAGAAAGGAAGGAAAAGAGGAAGAAGAAAAGATACGAAAGTAGATAGTGTCTTTCTAAAGGTAAGACGTAGAGGGCTGCGAAATGACGAAGAGACTAGAAATGTGTATGTGTATTTATATGTATGAAATAAAGAGAGATAGAAATAGTAAGAGAGAAAAGAAGGGATCTAGGAGTCCCCACTATTAAATCGCTCGATGGGGAGAAGAAGTAGAAGAAGAAGAAGAAGCTACATTGGGGGCGGTCAGACTCACTTCGTTCTCAGTGCATTTCCAACATTCGTATAGTATACTGTGATCGAAATGAAAGATAATTAATATTTCTTTCATTTGTCCACTCCCCCACCTTCTTATATATATATGAAGAGAAGAAAATATAAGACAAATAAATAATAGTAGAAAAGATAATTAAATCAAGTAATTACTTTTCTTACAAGGATTTCAAAGTAGTTACAGATTTCTATAAACGAGCAACCTTGATGTTCCACCGGAAATTATAAGAAGATAAATTATTAACTGTCAAGGGGAAAAAGAAGGCTAATATCTAAATATTTCAACGTGGTCGAGGAAGCTACGTTTCGACGCTAATACAGAGTCCCGTTTTTATTTGTCAAGACAATAGAAGAAGAATAAGAAAAAGAAGAAGAAGGTTTCCAGTCCCATAATTAAAGGATTCAATGGTAGTGCAGAAAATGTAACTGAAGGTATTACACTTAGGGCGGTTCGTAGTTGTCTTAAACACATTATATCTCATTGACCAAAGACTCACAGTCACGAAAAGGAACACGACAACGAAACATTCACGAAGAGTCTTTAAAAGAAGTTACAAGGAGTACTTTCAGGAGAGTATACTTTAGATTGTCTGACCAAGAAGAATTCATTCGTTAACTCGCAGCCCGAACATACATACGCTGTTATACGATAGATAATGATTCATCGATCGTGATATAATTTATCAAATAAAATTTGATTAATTTGTTATTTGTTCGTACGTATTGTGGTGATACACTTTTGAGGATCAAAGTGTTTCAACTTGTGGTAAAGTTAACCACCACGTATCCTGACTCGATCTAGACTCTGAGAAAACTTTCGACAGAAGAGGATGCTGAAGTAATAAAGATATGTTTATCCGAGGAGAAAGGAAGACTTATATATATATATGATATTTATAAGTATACTTATTCGTCCTGGATACTTTTAAAATCAAATTCTTTTTCATTACAACTAATTGATATAATAGAGAAGAGAGAAGAGTATATCATTAAATAAAAATAAAAATTCAACGATTATCTCGAATGTGGAATTTAATCTACAGATAAATATAGATATCTTTGTAAAAGGATAATCCCATTGGAAGAGACAAAAGGAAACTTTCATCGAGGTTTCACATTTTCGTGCCAGATTATTTCTCGATATATTCGCGTTTATCGCTTCGATGCTCTTTCCTCCATTCGTGCACGGAATCCAACGGAAAACGGTTAACGCGAGAATCATTTCTGTATTGCACTTGAGAAATAAAATAAAGAAGAATTCTCCAACGTGAAGAATTTGCCGCAAGGACGAAACGATCAAAGATTTACAGGAAGTCGTTCATCATTGATGAAATATTATTTCTTCTTTATATTTCGAGATTTATCATAACGGATACCGAAAGATATACGAAGTTTGTATTATTTTTCGAAAAGGTAATTACCGATTATTTTATGATAAAATATTTTTTATCTTTAACTTTTTATAAATTATTTATTGACAATATCACATTTTCTATTCATGCATCATTGAATTTTATAGTAAATCATATCGCGATAAAATCATAAGTGTATGTTATATTATTTTTTTTTTTTTTTGGTTTACTTCAGTATCATTTCATGATAAGAAATGTAAGAGAACTTGTAAATCACGCAAACTAATTTTACGTTACAGCCATTTGACGGTGTCGTAAAATATCCGAGCGTCTCGTAAACGCTAAGATTTACGATTTTCGCATAAGACGGTCATGAAGAGACGACCGAGAACGATTTTAACGAGAGATACATCGAAAGGAAGCAAAATAAAAAGGGACAAATTTTATTCAACATTTTTCTACTTGTAAAAGAGAAAGGAAATCGTTCAGTGCGAGGGGCCAGAAAACATTGAATAATACTAATCGATCGATCGAACGAGCAAGGTAAGATTAAAATTCTCTCAAAATGTAAACGAACATTTCAATTCTTTCAATTTTCATTTTATCCCATAGAACTTTGATAGATTGTCAGGTAATAGTAGTACGAAAAAAAAAAAAAAAGAAAGGAAAACTTTAGCGAATTTTGAAAAATAGTTAAACATTTTTACTTATAATACTATTGAATTTCGAATGCTAAGGTTTGAACTTTACTCATCGATTAATTTTTCAAAATAATTTTGAGAGTATACTTTTATACTTAAAACTAAATAATACTGATAATTTTTTAATTACAAAATTGGACACATTGATTATTAATTAATCGAATAGATATGCAACCAAAGAAAAAATATAATTCGTGAATAAACGAGATAAAGTAGAAAGTGTAAATAACTCGTCAAAACTGTACTGCATTGTATTCTAAAAGGAATATATACACATATATATATATATATATGTATATATATACTTTACTTCCATTTTCATTGATAGGATAAGAACGAAAAGGAAAGATGCGCGTAAAACGAGCTGTTTGCCGGCTCGTTAGCACTAAGCTTGGTTACGTTAGCTAAGATCATTGCCGCCTTTCACGAATGTCAATGTCATCCTAAGCGTGTTCTTCACTGTCACCGATGCACGGCTCGGTGCACGCAGCTAACTCAGTCAGACTTTCGATCTCTCGAAGATCGATGACCTTCCTTCCTATTTACTTCTCTTATAGTTAATTTGATTATATCATTTAATTATTCAACATTTATATAACATTAAACTTATAACCAATTTATTTTATACTGTAATTCTCTTTCTCTCATACTTTATTCTATTCATTTTTTTTATCATTATCATCGTGATCTTCAATGATTCTACTTTTTGTATTATTGTTCTTATTAATTATTATTAATCATTTGTTTTGTTTTTTTGGATAAATTTGGCATTGAGACCTAGTTAAATAAATACGTGCAAGAATGCGTGCATAAGAACGGTAATCTATGCATATAAAGAATCATAAACTGAACTCATTACGTTTATAGGATTGATTCGAATGATTAGAAATCATAATTTCATGAACGTCTATTCGTCTTTGTGAAAAGTGCGTTGTTAGATCGGCCATTAATAATTAAGATGAACGAACGAGAACGTTTCCTTAAAGCTTCATGAGAGCTAGCACCGTTATCGACAAAAAAATATTAAATAACTGTTAGAAACAGTGATGGTCTTGGGAAAAGGAATTAATCGATTTTCTAACTCGTTCAACAGACAACCATCAAATACATTAATAGACGTGTACTACCAATGTACAGTGATAGACAAAAATGATCATTGTAATATAAATAAAATTACATTATATAGTTTAGCTTTAATTTTACTCTATCAATATTTCGAATTTTTTTATATTTAAATAAATTACACTAGTATATCATTAATATTAAATATTCTAATATAACAATTCATTACTTTGACGCAAAGTTAAGTAAGACCAAATAATGATTTTTGCGAGTCACTGTACATATTAAACAAAGTCTTTATAATTAGCTGTCAGTTCAAAGTATCAACCGGTTGTCTCTACGTTTGCTTTGCAGCCAAGTAGAACGAAATCGAAATCATTCAACGAACCCTGTAACTAGAAAGCTCATAATTTCATCTCGATCTAACTAAGTAAATAAGAAATTCTTAAAAAAAAAAAAAAACAATACAAATTTCCGTAAATCGTAACTAACGTAAATTCATTTGCCAATAAAAATGGTCACACATTCTTGATCAAACTTCAGTTTGTCTTTTTTATAATGTAGATCTACCGTTACTCGCAACACGTCTGTTTAAGCATAGCGAATAATAACTAGGATGGTGTAGCGGATTAGATAGATAAATTAGGAGCTGTCTTAAGCATCAATATGAATTTCAATATAGTTGTCAAAGTATTTCTTATTGTTGTGTATCTTATTGTTAATCATAAAACAATATATAGGATCTATCAAAATATATAAGATACGAAATAACGAGTTCAGAAATAGGGACAGGAAATATAAGAAATAATAATAAAAAAAAAACAAAACAATTTTATATAATAAACGTGTCCAATTTCATCTTGGTTAAAAATTAAATCCACTCGTATATATATTAATAATTCTCGAATCGTATATGAATCGTATTGTCGAAAAAAAAAAAAAAGAAAAAAACACAGAAGACAGGAAAAGAAAGATGTTATTTATGAATTAACAATTCTTCGTAAAACGACTGCAAAGGTATCTAAAGCCTTATGAGAAGTGCCGCTATGTCCCACATAGAAACTCGACGGTGGACGATTCTGGGACGTCCGGTACATTCGGTTATTATATATCTTCCGGGACCGACAATGTATTTATAATACTAACGATTAACCTACCCTTCAAGTTTTTTGATTCCTGTTGTAATATCTTCTTATTTTGACGGAAACTCAAATAACACCATTTTCAAGAACGGCTTTATGCTCAATTAATCCTTCATCCTTATTCTTGTTGTTGTTGTTGTTGTTGTTTAATATCATAGATATCGGTGTCCGATAAATTTGTATTCAAATTTTTATCTATGTCATCGTCAACATTGATCGTGCAATAATTGAAATTAATTGATCACGTTGACGTTGATTTGAAATCTTGTGAAAAAAAAAAAGAAAACAATAAGTAATGTTAGATCGTTTGTAATTGTTGGGTGTGGTGATGAACGACAAGTGGATCACTGGTACAAGTGGATCGTCATTTGTACTTTTAGAACAAATGTTCTAACCATTCTCGTCCTTCTGGAACGAAGTAAGCATCCGGAGTTCGTAATAGTAGTAGTAGTAATAGTAGTAGTTGTTGATGGCGTTAGAACGATGGTGTAGAATCTTCGAGCCGGTTCACCGCTCGTTCATCGAAAGCGAGCCAACGGGAAAAAAGCAAGTTGTGTCGAGGTGTGGGCGATTGAATTGATGTTCATTCTATTTACCACTTGGAATTCTACTCGCGATAGTTCCGCGTAGTTCTTTGTAGTATCATCAGCTTAACGAGCATATATATTTATTATATATTATAATTGTAAGAGAAATATAAATTATTAATGAACAAAATTCATTTCATTTTTATCTGTTATTCGTTCGAAAACAAATATGAGCCGCGTTGATGAAATTCATTACGACGCTATGTAACTTTTAAAATACATTATCCATATTTTTTATTTATTTTCATATATACAAAGATTTCAATACATTACATAAAAATTGTTCAAACACTACAACGTTACAAATAATAATCTTAAAAACTCAATAATCATTTAAAACATTTTCACTAGGCAAGAATTATATAATTTTAAAAAAGAAAATATTCCAATTGTATGTTAATACATATTAATGAAAGGTTTGAAGATCGTTCCATGAACATGATTAACCATCGAATTCCTTTACACAAAATTTTCCTAATTATAAATAAGTCATTGATAAAGAATAGTAAAACTACGAGTAACCTATTTCCAAGTCACTAACGTTGGAATGAAGAAATGAAGGACGTTGGTTCTCGTAAGTCCATTTAAAGATGATCGTTACCTACATTTAGGAATCTTTTGAATAAACATATGGGGATTTTGCATACGGTGTAGGCATATCTAAGGCAGGACTACCTGTCGTGAGTTGGCCGAAGGTTATTCAACCCGTCGACATCTCGTAGGAACGAAGTAACGGGTCTGGGTAGTCTCGTACAAACTAAACGGGGGACCCTCTACGCATCAGCATTGAAATACTCGTAGCTTTGAGGCGCCTGTTAAACCTTCTCTCTTTCTATCTTTCTTCATTTCTTTATTTCTTTCTCCTTCTTAACACACCGAATCGACTTTACTCGTCTTCCCGACGTCCACCTCGAGTCAGTCAGCCGTGCACCATTGTCGAAAGATCTACGTAGATCTCATAGACAAGTAAAATCGCGAATTCAATTTCGATTACTTTCTTTCGCGCATAATTATCTTTTAATTCGATACGAAAAAAATACTTCATTTGATTTTATCGATCTCCTTTTCTTTTTTTTGTTTTCCCCTTACTCGCGATATTAAATTTCTTTCTCTATTCGATTCGTTTTTTTATTTTATCTTTTTACGAGATCGTCTCGTTTCATTTTATTTTACTTTTCTTCGTCTGATTTTCTTCTTTGATATAAAAAAAGAAAATAAAAAGCCTAATGAATCTTATGGTAATTCACGCGGAAATATCTTTATAATTATTTCGTTTAGATTCGTTAAATTTGATTTGCGAATAATTAAGTGTACCCGCGCGTGATTGATATTTGTGGTGTCTCGGTGTGATGTCCGTTGTTGGTGCGATTCTTTGAAAGAATTTTTTGTTTTAATTGAATTTCAGGTAAGCCTTTTTAAACGTCACCACCATTGACGATTAGATTTCTATATTAACATATTTGAATTGTTTTTTTTTCTTTTTATTTTATCTTGAAAATATTCTTGAGAGAGATTAAAGAAAGTTTTCGAGAGAACAAAAACAAAAAGAACAAATAGTCGTCTATGCGATCGAGTGAAATGCAAAATGTACAAATCGAACGATCATCATTTTCCTTCGAGTGAAATTTTCATTATCACCATAATAGCACGCTTCCGTAAACACAGATATTTTTCTTATTCCATAAGATCAAAGAAATAGAAAGCAATCGGGTTCAATCGAGAGGAACAATTTATTATATCTGTCAAAGTTTTTGGCAAAGAACTTGTAACACGAGGATTTTTCAAGTAGAACGAGAGAGACGATTTATATTGAAATCGGACAGATATTTTATTCGTCACGTTACGACGATTCACTTAACGGTACGTCGAACTAACCAACCGAAGAATAAAAAATTATAAAAAAAAAAAAAGAGACAAAAATAATAGGAAACAAAAATTGCGAATACTTTCTTATATCGTTAATAATAAATAATTCTCTTTCTATTTCTCTTTTATATATTTTGTTTTCTTTTTTTCATCTTAAATATTCTTTCACGATCGTAGAAAAAAAAACATAGAAACGTTCGATGCACGCGACTCATGCAAAGTGAGAGAGGTCCAAGAAGAACGATGACTGGGGATACCGTTAGTAGACACAAATATGAACGAAAAATGCAACGGTAAAAAAGGCATTCCTGGATTCTCGATCGACGGTTATTTCATCAATGGAATTTCAAAAATTACAGCTTTCTATCATTTATTGATCATATATCTTACTCGTGAATGTTAGATAAAAATGTTAAAAAATGTTCTAAACTCTTAATAATTTCCTATCACTTTGATGAAAGAATATTTTAGAATTCAGACTGATGAATAAATGAAATATTTTGACAAACGTTAAAGAATAAATAAATTAAAAAGTTTACAATATATATATATATATATTATTAAAAAATAATATTCACGAAAATGCTTATACATACGATTCGATACCGATCGTTTATCTTCTTACTCGTGAACGTTTCGAATGAATTAAAAAATAATATGAAAAATCCTAATCATTTCGTTTCCATCCTAATCAAAAATATACGCCAATGAAAATAAATTTATTCCTGTTCAAAAAAAAATTGTCAAATTAACGAATACGCGTAAACCGAGAAAACAATTACCCTTTATTTACGTAATATTAAAAAAGAATAAACATATAAAAAGACACACCAAAAGCCGTGAGCCATGAAATCAACGATGAACACCATTTTCGTGATCTTAGTTAATAAAATTGACATGCGAGTAACGTATTCGAGACAAACGATCGATAGTCGAGAATCGAATACGAAAGACTGTCTCGATCGAGACCTTACTCGTTAAATTGGCTATAAAGGATTCGTATCGTGACTAAAACGATCACGTCGTTTCCTCTTGACAACCTAAAAGACTAGCAAAAATTCTCCTCTGACTGTTCTTACCTAAGTGATTGGAAGAAAGAACTATCATTTCTCATGGTGTTTCTATATTTCTTCGTTTCAGAGCACGAACTAGAATGGAACTATTCAGGATCGTGTTGGCTCTGTTGTTAGCAGGATTCGCCAATGCCAGGCCTCAAACAATCGGTAAGTTTAATCAAATATTACGTGAAATGTTTTTTTTATGATTGTATTATAAAAAAAAATTAAATAAATAGTCAGATAGAGAAATTAATATACGAATTAAGCTTTTTTTTCTTAGAAAAAAAAAAACAAATGAGTTATTCTTTTGCGATCGGTTTAAACATAATAATGATCGCGCAAAATATTATATCGCATTGAATAAATTTTGTATACATATAGATAAATTTTTATACATGGGTGATGGGTTGAAACAATTTTTATTTTTTTGTTAAGTCAAACTTACTTTTTTCTTTTTTACACACGATAAAATAAAAGTTTTTTAATTCATCCTTGTTACATAAGTTTGATCGTGATTAACACGACTTGAAAAGTTTAACACACGTATTCGATGAAAATAATTTTTGTACGAGTTAAATTTGATGAAAAAAAAAAAAGAAAAAAATAGAATAAATTTACGATTAATGATGTAATAATGATAGCATAAACTATAATATTATGTAACATGTCGAATAATATATCGTAAAAAAACATGAAAAAAATTGGATGCAATTAAAATAAGAGTTGAGATTCATACGATCTGAAAAGCATCCATATTCAATGAAGTAAGTTAATACTGACGTTGAAAGAACCAAGAGAGGATTTCTTCGCTAATTAAGACGGGCTCTGTCACTTTCGATTGTTCCCTCGTTAGAATGAACTCCTTCGAACGAAAGTTGTGTATATTGTAAATTTTCTTTTCTTTTCTATTCTATCTACAATACATATATATATTTTTGTTTTATTTTTTTGAAGTTATATTTCTTTTGGCGCGTTTTGGAAAGTGAAATTAGATGCGACCGAAAAATCAACACCACGAAGTTGTCGATATTTACGATGCGCGGGCAAATTGAAGTTATTTTTGAGGTTATATTCGTTTTAGTACGCTAAAGAAGTATAATTTCATGTACATAAGTACACACACCAGTATTTTTTTTTCGTTTGTTTCTAAACGAACAATTATACGATACGTGTTTTACGCAATAGCAGCAAACAATTTCGTTAGAAAATTTCTAACGTCTAATCGAGTCTCACCATCTTTCCTGATTTCGAAAATTTTGTCGATGCACATCGATGATGTTACATCAATCCTTACCAAATCGATCGTATGTAACATGTACTCTAATGTGCATAATTATTTTCTATAGATGTACGTCGCGCAACCTAAACTAACTAAAGACTAGCATTAATAGGCTTTGGAAACACGTTTGATAACGTCAGTCGTATTTTACATTTTACAGACACGGAAACGATTTTACAACGGGAACCAACGAGCGAGACAAACAACAAGGAATGGAAACCCATGAAACCGACCATGGAAAAGACTACCGAAAATGTTCACCGAGGTGACAGCAGGTATACGGAGAACTCCGGAAGTCGTAGAAAGTCTTACATTAACTATTATCGTTATACCAATGCTAGTTTGCCGATCAAAAGTAGAAATAGTAGTAGTAGTAGTAGTAGTAATAGTAGTAGTAGTAAAACTAGTAGTAATATTATTAGAAAGGTAAGTTCAGGATCGGTAGATTCCGTTAGGGGCTCATTTGACCGGTTCAAATTATTAAAAGAAAATGAATATTTTCGACCGATGAATAGTTCAAATAGATTTCCTTATCGTCAAGTTAAATTATCAAATCATGATAAAAATGATAGATCGATTTATGCTTCACGTCGTTTGAATCTTTCTCAAATTTACAAATTAAGTAATCATGAAAATGTATTAACTGGAGTCAATGATGCACATGATTCGAGACTCGATGATGATTCCCAACGCGAAGTTATGAATAATTCAGGAAAGAGAAGGTTGGAAGCGAATGGACTGGCCTTGAACCAGAATTTAAACTCAGAAGAACGAGTAGATATACTGGATCGCAAAAACACACCAGCATCGACTTATAGAAACTCTGTCAAGGTCGGACATTATGGTAGTACTCCTGTGCTTTCTTACAACCGGTTTCCACAAGTCGCTGCTATTAGGAATGTAACGAATACCATGTTGAGGGATCGTGAGAATTACGCTACGAGATTGACTTTTTCTAAACACACAATCAACGACCTACGCGAATCAACGAAGAATTCGAAATTGTCGACGAGTGTTAGGAAAATTTCTCCCCCATCCAAAATTACCACGAATTTTCGCAAACCTTCGATCAATTTCATAAAACGTGATAATAATATTATTAATACGAAAAATAATAGGCATGTTTCACAGTTAAATAATCAAATACCTCCGACTGATTCTTTATTCAAAAATTGGCCTAATGATATACCAAAAGATGCGGAAGATTTTTATAATTATCACAGATACACGTCCTTTCCCGAACAAATTCAAAATTTTCAAAATACAGATCAATTGATTAATCCTAACAATAATAATTCGAATGTTCATCATCGAGTACCTGCCATGCAACCTGGTATTCAAGAAATTGTTCAGTGGATGAAAGTTCCAGCATTTTCTTCGAATCAAAGTCAAATGTTAGATAACGATGAATTCGATGGTCCTATCAGTGTAACTTTCAAACCAATTTACGAGGATCTCGAACCTAATCTTCCTTTGAAACCATCCATAGATAACACATTAAATCATAACAATGGTAATAATTATTTCGATAATTTATTACACGTCTCACCGAACTGGGAAACAACCACGACAAATAAAGATTTGATTGAAGCGGCATCTTTGCCACTAAAGAAGCCCGGATATAAGCCTATAACGCAAATAACGCAAAACACGGTCGTTCATATTCTTAACAATGGTTCGAAAAAATCTAACAGTACATTAACCGAGATAAATGATCTTCAGAAGAATATCTCAATGCCTGTTACTTCTATTAAATCAGCTTCTATTACCTCAGATTCCCAACCAAACATGCAGGTAATGTTCTTATCGGAAGAGGATAAGATTAAAGAGAACGTTAACTTTGATGAAAATTGTCCTACCATCATGATAAACTCGTTTACCAATGTAAATAATACAATTGAAAGTAAAGAAGGATGTACGGATTTGAATATCATCATTAATTCACATATTTTGAATACTAACGTGATCAAACCCGCGGAAACTACAATCGATGACCCAAATAACGCGGATTCGTCTCCAAGTGAAAATAATAAATATGTAGGTCCGATAGATGATACTTATCCTTCCTTCTCAATTAACAATTACGAGACTTCGCCAACCGCAATTTACAGTCCTCCTTCGTACCATCATGATTATATACCACAGAAAGACGAGATATTTCAATCGGAAATTTCCTCCGAACCTAATTACATTTCTTCCGACCTACCAATCCTTCAAGTTGTACAGAATACTCAAGTAAGCGTGACCAACTTGAACGACCAACTTAACGACGTTGATGGTTCAACGTTATCCGAAACACCGGTCGAAAATTTAGATGATATTTCTGATCCTGTTAATGACAATGTAGCACCTACGGTAGATCAAGGACAACCTGCATCTTCTACGTTTACCGATCTATCCGGAAATGAACAAGGAAATAGTAACGCTAATGATCTTGGTACTTCACACAATTCCGAACTTCCAAATCGTCCTAATTTACCTAACCCAGTTTCTCAATTGATGAATAATCATCCTTCCAGTGGTTCCAATTTAGGATCTGCTATAACCAATGACGATGACGATGACGATGACGATGACGACGATGACGACTTTGATTTATCTCCAAGTGGTGTATTGGAATCGATAACATCAACTTTCACCTACCTTACGTTCTTCAATCCTTTGAACTATAGTTTGTTCAGTTTAGCAGCAGCTCCTTTCGCTGCTCTTGCTGCTGGTATTTTAGGGATAGCTGCTTTTATATTTCCCTGGACGATTCCAAGTGCATTTGATTTTGGTAGAGCATCTAATCCTGTTACGATCAAATTCAGACCTAATCTCGACGAAGTTGTCAGACATTCCCTGGAAAAATATAAACGATTGAACGAATGGAAAAGTAAAAAGAGGAAGAAACGTGATTTGTTTTTTTATTCATTATCAGATTAAATTGATATTAATTATCTTGTAGATATTTATTTAATCGTTAAGTATATTATTAACTTATAAAGTAGATTGTGAGTATAATCAATAATGAAATTCCATTATATTTCATAAGTTTAATGTTAATTGAAAATGATAGATATAATTAATGTTCCGTTTATTTTTTTACGATTATTTATCTTTCTCTGATAATTTCAACCATTGTCAAGGAATAATCTTTTCTTTCTTTTTTTTTTTTACATTCTCGAATATCGAAACAGGTAACATTGATCATCATCGTACAGCATGAGAATGAATTTGTAATTTGAATAAAATATTCCAAGTAAAAAGAATCTTGTGATTTTATTTCAGTTTGAAACCGCATTGTATGTGAGTGTTTGATTCAAATTAAACGTGAAATTAAAATGAAAAAAAAAAAAGAATTACCTAGATATATTATAATTTTAAACTTTACACAACAAACGACATATCCCACGTCCCTATTTTCCTTAAAATAATACAGTAATGATAATCTATTATAAAGGAAATTTTAAGTATTCTTTTCCGTCTAAGGTAAGAACATTAAACACAAATAAAGTAAAAAGAGAAAAAAAAACAAAAAATATGTGGTATTGAGATAAAAAATCATTGATGATACTAAAAGATAATATTTAATTATCAGCATACAATGAACATAGAATCATATTGTCCTAGAAAATTAAATATAATTTCATTAAAAACACCCCATAGCCTAAATAAAACGAAACGATCTCACAGGAGATTTTCATTTCAGTGTTCAACTCAATGAAACCCAACGCCAGCTGAAAGATCTGCAACACATCAACCAGTCATTAAGAACGGTCGCTACGCAGTTATTAAATGTAACGAATCCAAACGAAGGAATGAAAAATAATAAATTAGATATTAAAGATTCGAGATTGAACGAGAAGAACGAAGCATCCTTCGTAAAGGAAATAAATACCGAAATAAGTAATCTCGAATCTATGGGAATTAATTTTGGTAGACCGATGAATTCGAAATTTGGTTATTTTGAGAATAGTCATCCTGGTCAAGCGATGGTCATGACCGAAGAAGAACTCGAAAAGGAAATGGGTTCTACCAGATTGATGATAGCTCATAAAAATCATCCAACGACAACTGGCGGTATCTCGACGTGGATTCTATTAAATCCACCATCGACGACAATGAAGGGTCTCACGGATAGCACTGATCAACCTGGTACAACTAAACAACCTGAGAACGATGTAAGATATACTTTGAAACCGATCGTGACTCATGGAAGAATAGAGGTTAAGAATACGAAGAACGAGCAAAAGACAACATCACAATTACCATCGACTGGCTCGATAGAGAAAGTCATATTTCCGAGTACGACGAAGAAAGCTACGAGTAACAGTACTTTAAAAAAAACAACTGTTAGTAATAATTCCTCAACGAAACAGGACGAAACCACACAATCCTTGGCTAAGTTGGAAGCCATCGAAAATACGACTTCCAAGGTATCACGTACAACTTTAGCAGCATCTAATGTGGAAAATAAAGTAACGTCGGCATCTATGTCTTCGACAGCGACCACAAAGAAAATTCAAATCATAAGATCTACTTTAAAGGTTAAAGGTACGACTCCTAGATCCACCGTTGTTAACAAATCTGGTACGGCACAAACTAAAAGACCTCAACAAGGAAAACCTAAACCATCCCACATGAGAAGGACAACCGTGAAACCTGACATATCAAAGAACGACAATTCTACGACAGCTAAGGTTGAAAAAGTTACGTTCAAAGCAGTCCCAATGATTACAACACCAAAACCAAAGAACGAGATCACGGAAAAACCAATGTTCGTTACTAAGATCAAGGCTTCTGTTCTCATGGACACTCAGAAAACTACAACAACGACGACTGTTCCGAACGTTTACGTTTCTACCACTTCTAAACCTAATTTCTCGGATGCTGATTTAGTAGAAGTACCAGTTAAATCTAAACCTCTTGGGGCAAGTATAAATAACGTCTTGAAGGTGCAATTGAAAAAACCAATCGATGACTCTACTCAAATCGAAATAGAACCTATTAAAATAAATCCACCCATTCTAACGATTCAGAAAGTGGAAAAGAAGCCTGATGACGATATGCCTGATATTAATTTAGTTAATCTTAATGGTACTAGCATTGATTTGAAATTTGATTTCAATCCTGAACTGACTAAGATCAGTACAGAAATGGAGAGCTTAGAAAATTCGATGACGACGTCCAGTCCATCATCTATGACAACGAAACGACAAAGAAACTCGAATAAAAGGAAGAAGAACAAGATTAGGCGTCGTAGGCCATCTAGCACGACACCGTTAACATCAACATCAACATCAACCACAACTACACCGAGCACAATTGTTCCTGTAACAGCTGAGGAGATAATCGAAATATCAGCCGAACCAATACTATTGGACAACGCTATTCAAGAATCTAAAATTGAACCTGAATCCAAAATTACGAATAGCAATACGAAAACTAAGAAGAAACCACCGCAAAAAGGGATAAGTTCGCAGATCTACAGTTTTCTCAGCAGAGAAGTAATGCCTAGTTTTGGAGTAATGTCGTTACTCGGATTAGGTTTGGGATTAGCTTCTTATTTCCTGTATCCTTTCGGTGGAACAATCACCCGAAGAAATTACGAGGTGGAACCTAATTACAAATACAATTTGGATGAATATGGTGGTAATTATGGACAGAACGAAGAAGAAGTTTTGTCAAAGGTATTGCAAGGTATGACTAATCACGAGAATAGATTTGGTCTTGGATCGTCAAGTGGGGTCAAGGATTTGGATAAGAATTATTATCGTTATCAACATTTTGATGGTGCGTACGATACTCAATCGATAAGAAGAACGGATCAAAGATATCCTTCGCCATCGTCGTCGCCTATTTACAAACCAACTGAAAATACAGCGTCTGTACTTAAATATCGTAATACCGATTACAAATATTCTGAAGTACAAACTACGCCAACTTATTACGATCCACAAAAACATAATGAATTTGTAATCAGTCAAGATAGTTCAGGAAATAGGCAATTCGTTGTTGGTAATATACCGAAAGAATATCCACCATTTACCGATAAACATCCTACCTTATCGACGACGAATAAAAAGGGACCCAACGTTTTCCAAGAATCAACGGAAAGTGGCTTGACGCAATTTGAACGTGACATTGCCCAAGGTCTCAACTTTCCACCCAATTCCATTAATGGACATGGCTATCAATCGGAAACGCAAACTTTACGACCTGAAGATGGTTACGAAGAGATTGAAATTACACCTACCGCTGTTGCAGTTGAACATGGACCTAGATCTCTAAAAATAAAACGTTCGATCCTTGATCATCTTTCCAGATCTAAAAGGGAATCTGTAATTCAGATAATCCCATCCAAACACGAATTAGAAGAAGAACAAAAAGAAGAGGATTTAAGCAATGAAATTTTAGATATTATTGACTTGGCTTTACCTGGTAGCGACGAGAAAAAAATAAAACATAACGATTTAGATGATTTTCATTCGTATAAGAAAAAACTTCACGAGGAATCTCAAAAGCAACATAAAGAAACAGGTTCGAGAAGCCCGACGTTCCCTAATGACACTGAAAACAAAACTAATTCGAAAAATAATGTAATTCATGATACCGCAGATAGCGTTGAAAAAATAACGACTGAAAAACAACTCGATAAAATAGAAGAAGACAATTATTCGAGCACTAGTTCTTCTGTAACTCCTATATTTTCGAGCAACGAGTCGTCCGATACAACCGAACACACGAAAGATATCGAAGAAACTACGGTCGAATGGTCCGAAAATCCAACGACGACAAAACCAAACGAAGAAGGTTTCAATATCTTCAGTTTCGTTAAAAAAGTTGCCGAAATTAAATTTAGATTAGGTTTGACCATATTGAAACACGCTAGCGAGGGTTTCGCAAGATATCTGGGACATGTTCAAAAGAGGATCAATGGCGAGGAATAGAAAGGAATGTAATGATACCTTTCGAGAAGCTCAAGTTGAGAATGATATGTGATTTGAAGACCTGGCAAATTACATCGTATCGTCTCTGATGTGTACTTACGTACTTACTTCAGCATGTATATTTTATTTAACGACTGCGTAGAAGTAAACCCCCCCAGTTTATACTCGTTGTTTTCATATCGGTCTTATCCTACGCGAGATATTACTCGAATTATTGATCGCATAAATGATTTCGTGATTGTTATACCAACGCGATTATTTTCACAATTGACTGAAGGATTAATTTCTAATATCTCGGACAAATCAATATTAACGACTTTATCATCATTGTGAAAATAATGAGCGATGATGCTTGAAAAATTTAATTCGTGTAAGGATAATTACGGGATTTATTTATATGTCGGAGTTTAATGGTTTCAAAGAAAAACAAGAGATTTAAGTTACCGAAAAGATCGTATGATATGTTTGAAAAGGTAGTGGGTATTTTTTTTTTTGTTTCTTACAAGACTGTCACCATATTCATACACTCACACACACAAACACACACACACACGCACACACTTGTTGTTTTATTGCGAATTCACTTATGTTATTTTGATGTACGTATGTTTTCTTCCCTCTCAAAACGAGAATAATATATTATATAAAAATCTAAAATATTAGACTGTTTATTACGTATATATATATATAAATAAATAAATAAATAAGTTAAATAAATATTGCTACGCAGTATTTTGTGCCGTGTAAATAAAAANAAAAATAAATATATATATATAAATATATATATAAATATTTTACCGATTCATTTTCAATTTTCCTCTAAAATCTCTCAATGAATAAATATATCGAAATAATATAATAATAAATAGCGAGTTAATCGAAGCGATTATCGAACTTTCTAATCTTTCATTCATCTTAACAACGTGATCTCTGATTCTGTAGGTCGATATTTCTTATAAAAAATAATTCTAAAGGGCTATTGGTGAGTCGATAAATCGTCACTAAATGAAATATAAATATTGAATGTCTTCTGTAACAGTAACCCTAGTTTAGTATAATACCATACTGTTATACTCGTCATCCAATCTATTTAGAATGCAACAGGTGTGCCTTTAGCGCGATCGATCCTAACCGTTGCACTATGTTTCTAAGTACATACATACGCACTTTGTCTCTACGTTCTTACTAACGCATCAAATTCATCCATCAATATCAATGAAACTGTCTATGTATGTTCTTTGACTGTTAACTCAAACTCGTTTACGTGTTACGCTAGACTTCGTTCGAATAGGGTGTATATGTATATCATATAAAATACAGTAAACACGGTAATAGTGACCTAGTTTGGTAGAAACTATGTATAGTCACAGAATGACACGGTGGTGATGATAAGCGTTACAGGACCGTTTGCTATAACAGAACTTTCATGATGAAGCGAGTGCAACACAACAACACTTCCGTTCGTCGATTAGCCCCCCCACCAATCGGGTTCACGATTCTCTTTAGAAACTATATCAGTATATTCCATCAGATATTATTACCTAATTGTAGTACCTCGAGTTGTTTAACTCTAACTATCGCATTATGATTTTAAGAACCTCCATAAACCTTATTTCTCGTGTGACGTATTATAAGAATTTGACCTACAGTCAGAAATATCTTTTCTTCGTACCCATCGTCGACTTCTTACCAAGATTATTGATATTAATATCGAGACCGTCAAAATTCCGTATTATTTTATTCTCCAATTTCAATTCTCGTTTCTTTCGACCCAGCATCATTGGGATCATCATTGCCATGGTTGCTGGTAACATTCCTGTCGTCATAAATCATACTGTAAATTATCAATTAGGCGAGTAAATAAATTGTATTAATATTTATTTACGATATGACTAACCTGCTCCAACTGCCGCGAGAACCGCTGAATTCGAGACCTGTCCGCCGTTCAAGGTGTTCCTGATTGGTCTTCTTCTCAATATGCTCGGTAACGTTGTCGCTCTGTCTCTCTCGTATTCCTTCCGACTCTGATCTACGCTTTTGAAAGTCTTCTCGACTTCCAAGAGACCGCCGTGCGACGTTGTTGTGTTGGTGCCGTTGATTGACGGTAACACCGTCAACCTGACCTAGGTAAGCCATATTTCATAAAGTAACTGTCGGATAAATCGATCGGATAAGTAATCTCTCTCTCTCTCTCTTTATCTTCCTCTCTGTTTACTTTCTAAATAAGGTATCGTCATATTTCAACTATATAAAACTCGTAGTACATTTGCATCCAGTCAATATAATAACAAATCATCAATCATTAACAATAAGAGAGAGATTCTTTATAATAACCGGTTTGAATATTAATTTAATTGATCACTTTCCCATGGAATTGATTCATTTTGTTAAATAATTCTCAATAAATTCATAAGAAATATCTCTTTAAACTTCTAGCCTAACCTGTCTCTTTGATGTCATAACGGGAACAACTGTATCGGTATCTTCCTCTTTCTTGATAGATTTCGTTTTAGTTCCGTTCAATAGTTTGACCAATTCGGGATTCAACGTGTCTATCTTGATAGATCTTTGACGAGATTTAGAATATCCTCTGTTCGTTGATAAGAGAACCCATTGTCCATCACCGTTAGCTGGATGAGAAGGTGGATGATTATTACCGTATTGATAATGAGAAAAATTTGGTCTATCACTTGGTCTTGGTCTGTCCAAGGATTCGGTTCTTGGTGGGAAATCGTGCCAATCGTTATTACCGTCATCAGCATGATTGTTTTCAGAATATTTGTCTAAGAATGGATAAGGTCTGTTAGACGATTGAGGTTTGTTGTTCCATGTATTAGGAAAATTGGTAGGCCTGTCGTCTGTTATAATATCGGTTGGCCGATGAATATTAGAAGGGTATTTCTCCCAAGATGGCTTCTCGGGTGGCCACTTTTGTGTTTGACTCGATACTTGATCGTATTTATCTGGATAATAAGATGGACGAGATGACGAAGATGGTTTTTGCCATGGTTTATCATTGTTATTCTCTTGCCAATAAGGTTTCGGTTTGTCGTGCCTAAATTTTCAATTATCATAAATAAATATAATTTACACTGAAAATATGATCAATTGTAGATATCATTTAAAATGTATAATTACCAAGGTTTGTTGTTTTCGTAAGTTGGCCTAGAAGAATAATCGGAAGTCCATGGTTTGGTCATGCTAGGTTTTTCCCATGGTTTTATCTCTGGCCAGGGACGTTGAGTACTCGGATTTGCTTGCCACTTTGAAATTTTACTTTTAGACCATGGAATTGCATCGAGGGTAACCCAACCATTTCTATCGTCGTGGGAGGCCATACCGTAATACTTATTTCTTTTTAATGTATCATTCAAAATGTCACTGAGCTAAAAATATAATAATTACAAGAAAATTCGGGTCAATATTCTTTGTAAATTTGTTTCTTAAAAGAAAAAAAAAAAAGAAGCACTTACTTTGTCCTCGTTTAAAGTAGAATTGATAGGATCCAAAGTGGATTTTTCATCGTCAAGTATTGTAGTTGAAGAATCAGTAGTCGACTCGTCAACTTCAAGAATGAGTGGATCCACCATAGGTTTCGACAATTTTGATGGAAGTTTGAAGTCTTTTTCTGTAGAACCTTTAATTTTATTAGCATAGTCCTCGAGGAACTTGTTGAGTACTTCAGGATTGAACGTTGACGTTTCAAAAGAATTTCGTCTGTCATATTCCGAGGTCAAGGCGTCACGAATCATTCTTTCATCGTTGTTTCGTTGATCGTTTCTTGTCTCATCGAATAACGGGCTTTGAGTCATCGCAATGGGCTCCTGGGGTATTCGTAAATTTTCGTTTTTCGTTTTGAACAATTCGGACGCGTTGGTTCTCATTTTAACAAAATATCTGGTATCGCAATAAGAACCTTCTAGGATGAAAATTAATAGAAGTAAACGGATCGTTCCGTTCGTGATCGCCATCTGTAAAGGAAAAAAAGAAAATTATATATATAATTGTATAACAAATTTATAATTATTATTTTATAATTTGTTCTCTGCTAAAGTCTAATATAAATCCAGGCGTATGTGTGTGCCTCTGATTAAATCCTACGTTAGACTGATTTTGTCACTGACCGTGTCGATTAGGTTGTCCTCCAAATTACACGATGAAGATGATAACAGGAGGAAGTTAATTACATGAATAAAACGAATCGTTCTGTCGAGTTAAAGTTAGAATAAACCGTTATAGTCGGCGGCCACGGTACTGTACACACCAGTAGAGTATAGTAAATACGTAAATAAGTAAGTAACAGTCAGTAGAATAAGAAGGAGGAGGTGGTGGAGCAACAGCAACAGCAGCAACAGTAACAGCAGTTAGAAATAAGAGTAACAAAGAACGGTCGACCTCGCCTCTTCAAGGTCCGTGATGGTTCTGTTACTGAGAGGTTGGCCTCCTTTGCTTTTAATCCAGGTCCCCACTTCGAATGTACTTGGTCCATTTTACATCTCCTTCTCGACCTGCCAGTCTTAGATTTACTTGTCCTTGTCTAACCTGGTCACTGAAGAAAACGGATTTGTCTCCTCTCTTCCTTTCCTATCTCTTTCTCTCTTTACTTTTCGCATGCTCCAACTAAACATTTCTCCTTTCAACTCGTCTTCTTCCACTTCGTCGACTATATCATTCGAACAATAGGACCAATAAGAACAAAGAACGATACCGATCAGCCGAGAAAATCAAACTGACCGGACGACTGTCCCTTATCATCGAAAAGAAAAAAAAAAAAACATTTATAATAAATTTACATAGGATATCGGACCTAGGTAGATCTCTTTATCGGTTGAATTTCAAAAGAACACCCGGTGAAAGAAGAAAAAGAATAAGAAGAAAGACATTCGTCATGCACTAATTACACCGGTCACCCGTAACAATCACGCACCTTCGCGACAAACCTCATCCTCCTTACTCCTATTCCTTTTCCTATTTCGTTATTTCCTTTCAAATAATAATTATTCTAATTCAAATAGAGCCAAAAAATTTCTTTTCATTTCTTTTTCACCCCGAACGAAATAATAATCTAACTTTCGCTCGTTTGTGAACATAGAAAACTGGGTCTTTAGGAGATTGAAATTTCTTCTTTTATTTCCTAGTGTTGTTTTTTTTTTGGTTTTTTTTTTAATTTCGTATGTCTATTATACAAAAATCAGTATAACAAAGGTGAAGAAATTAACTGGATAGTTTCGAAGTTTCGGAGTCATAAGTTTGTGTAACGAGAGTAATATAATTGAAAAGATAACCGTAGATTTAGGACACGACAGGAGAACTGGAGATAGACAAAGAAGGTTGATGGCGATTTTCATGGTCGGTAAATTACCAATTTGACCTCCTTCGATGTACGCACTATCGTCAGATCATCGTTCACATTTATGTCGTAAGTCTTCCCTCCTATTGGGAGGAAAAGAAGCTAACGTTCGAAGATTGTAAAGAAAAATCGGCCGTTTGACGATTTTTGCGCTTTCTCGGCCGAGAAACCTCAAGTTAACTTTTTTCTTTTGTTTTTTTTTCTTTTTTTTTTTTTTTTAAACTCGTATCTTTCTTTTACCTATACACATATTATCTACAACGATTCTAACTTTAACTGTCTTTCTATCATCGGCATCGAGTGAAACGCGAACGCGAAACTTTATTTCTTCTTATTATTTTTATTATTCTTTATTTTTTTCTCTGCAATCGTTTTACGATAGAACAAATTATCTCGATTATCGTGAAGATAATATTTGATCTTTGTATCGATATTCATATGCACCATGCAACCGTTAATCGATATATAATTAAAGAAAATATTATTATCAAATAAAACCCTTAATGTTCGACGATTTTATATATATCTGTAATCCAATTTTTCTTGCTTCCGATTCCGATCGAACGTCGTGCGGTTGGTTGGCCTACTCGAAACCGGAATTGGGTTGATCGAAGCCGCTAAAACAACGACGACAACGACAACGACGACGATGATGACGATAACGCCAAGGAAGGAAATGAAAAAAGGAAAATAAGAAAATGTAATATAAACAAGAAGAAAAAAAAATATATTATAAACGAGCTACCTTCATGATGGTACAGCAGCTTAATGCTACTTTCGTTGTCGGCTATGTTCATACGAGAGTAGAAGCTACCGTATCAGATATATTAAACTAAAACATACACGTATATTAAATAGTTTTATGTAGGTGTATTTGTATATGGTAAAAGAAAATAGTTAGAGAGAGAGAGAGAGAGATATTATGATGATCCAAGCTAACCTGCTTCTCTTTAGAACTTTACGCATCGACAACGAGTTTCCAAGGAAAGTACTCTTCACGATAATTGTATGGTTTTACCGTCGTGCTACGATCCACGCATCACCGAGTTACATACAATCATATATTTTCATATGCATATGCATATATATGTACACTTAAGCTGAACCTTGTTCGTCCCACGAAAAAAAAAAAAAAAAAGCACGTTTCACCGGATTCGAAATGGTCTAATTGTCGTTCTTACCAACTTGTTAGAATTTCAAATAATATTGATAGATAAATGATGATATGAAAATAATATCGAGATGCAAGATAAATTATCGATTATATTCACGTTCTACGAACTTATGTGGGTGAATTTTTCAATGGATTATTAAATAAAATGAACGATATTAGTACTCAACGTGTATAAATAAATTTTGAGATTTTTCTTTATCGTTAAAAACGTATTTTTATTATCTTTTATTTCGAATTCACACACAAAAGGGAAAATTCATATCAAGGAAGATACGAGAAAGAACGGAAGAGATCGAAAGACTTTCTAAGTTGCATTTTATCGACAACGAGCGGCGAGAGTCTGACCTTATTTTATACCGAGGTCATTCGAATAGAGAGATACATCTCCACCCGATTGTATTCACTAACAACAACGATATATAATTTTATCTTTGTTGTTAGTAAAAAACATTAAGGAGACCAACGTCACCGTTGATTTCTTATCGTACGATCGGGATGATCGAGCAAACGATCATTTTAAATGGATAGAAAATAAATCTTTAATGATCTTTGACGATGATCTATCCTTCCTTACCTAGGATATAATATTTTTGTTGTTGTTGTTTACAACTCTGAGAAAGTGATAGAAATCGATTGAAATTATTTTCTTTAGATATAATACATTTGACACACTATTATGCACTCTGCACCACGATGCAAACCTTTCCAACGTTAGTAACACCTGCTACCTGAACTAAACACCATCGTGCCGTACTCTTATTCTTTGTCGTCGACAATTGGAGTAAAAACGAATGATTAACAGACGAGAGATATTCTTTTTTTTTTTCCTTTTTAGAAAACACGATCCAACTTTACGACGACTGCGTTAAAGGCGAGAAACATTCAAGACGCGGTTTAGTCGTCTACTGTCAAGTAAAGAGAACAATTCTTTTCTTTTGCGATAATATTTTTGATATTAAATTATTTTTTCCAAGTATCGAAGAATACAAACGACATGGTGTTTCGTATTAAATATATCATTCTTATCTTTTATATTTCAATCGTAACCAATATTTTGACCGAAAATATTACCGAATTATCTGAACAAACTAATTCGAAAGTATTCGATGAATCTATCGAAGATTTGACCACAGAAACAACGTTATTTATTGCTACGGAAACTGATGAAAATGTTGTATCAACTATTCGTATTATCAATGGGAATGATCAAAATAATACGGACGATGAGTTCAAACCAAGCGTTCATCTTGGAGAAATCGTTGAAGAACCTAGGATAAAAAACAATCCCTTCAATAATGTGCACCATGTCAGATTCGATAACAATCTCAATATTGGTTCCCAACGAGATCGTTTACAAAACGTTAAACAAAGTATTTTATACGACGTTAAGGAACGTGATAATGATCATCATGTGAAGTTCGATGACGATAAACATAATTTCAATTTAAGGAAATATCAGCAATTTTTACCAAATCACGAGACGATTGAACCTTTACAAGTGACCGTGACGCAAAGTTCAAGGTCGCATTTGGAGAATTTCGGTGAACAGAAAGTGATAAGCGATCATACTTTTTTACAGAATCTTGAGAAACCGGTATACGTCGAGGAACACACTTCGATGTTATTCGAAAAACCAATGAGATTTCCGAACGAATTCGATGAACATTTACCGATTGCTAATACGAATTTGGATGATCAGAATACATTTTATTTCGTACCTGATTATCATTTTGTGCCAAACTATCAAAATAATTATTACAACCTCGAACAACAACAACAACAACAAAAACAACAACAACAAGAACAAACATATGGTAACGTTCAAAAACCAAATAATAATAACAATAATAATATGATGGTTTATCTAACTCAACAACACGAATATACTACGCTTCGTAAACCAGCACATTATTATTACCACCAGCCTGTAGGCTATCACGAAATGGACTTTTTAGGTGAACCAAAACCAACCGTACTTTATCCAAAAGAACACAGGTGAGAAAAGAGGAAATAGAATAATTTTGCACGATATCAAAATATCCAACGATTATATATATCCATACTTAAATATATTTTTAGAATCTCACCGTGGAAAAAGATTATTCATTTGATTGGTGCTTTTTTACCTTTCGGTTTGTTATTGGCCGCACTTGCACCTAACGTGATCAAAATTCAAAATACCACGTGAGTAAAAGTATAGGAAACATGATTTCATAATATTACACGATTTCACGTATTTTAATGCAAGGCCGAATTCTTCTAGAGAGCCGAATATCGTCCTTTCAAAGCTTAGGGTCGTTGACCTACCGATCGAACATAAGCAAGCGAGAGTACTCGATGAACAACGAGGAAATGTTTGCGAAGAAAAATCGATATGCGAATTGATATTGGCAGGTGGTGAACCAAGAACTAATATTGTACAAAATGTTCTTTGGAATTTTGCTATCAGGTATATATAATTTTTCTTTCGTTCAACATTATTATTTATCTGCGTTTTAATATATTGTCAAATAAATACTCTGTTATTTAGATACGAATATAATTCAATTATATAACGATTTATCAATATTAATAAAAAAACAAAATTAGAAAATTGCATCGGTAATTTATTTATTATTTTATTATCAAAAATATATTATATCTCAAATATATAAACATCAAATAAAAATAATTTCAATTATTTATAGATCCAGCAACGAATTGGCAAAAAAGGTTGGACTGCAAGAAATATTTGAGGCAGTGAAAAAGAAAAGTTGTGCGACAATCAGCTGCTAAATCGCAAACGAAATAAGGAAGCAAGTATTATGGGCGAGTCAACCTATTGTTTTTTATTCTCTTTCTCTCTCTTTCTCTCTTTCTCTAACCAGTGAAGTCAAAATAAGCATTGTCTTTTCAAGGGTTCGCGTAAGATAATTAGTCTTGTTTTCGTCCTGACTGTGAAAGTGTGTCCTTCCAAGAGAAAAGAGAGTAAACAAAAAAAAAAGAAAAGAAAATAAGTGGAAAAAGGATGAGAGAAGTGTATGATCGTTTGAAGAAACATCAGTATTATTATCATCATCAACATCTCGTTTGAGAATTCGTCTCGTGTATGCACTCGTCTCGTCCTCGCAAGTGAAAGTAGTCACTGAGTAAGTATAAGTGGGTCAACGCTAGTCCATTCTGGACCATCATCATCGTTCTCACTCGTGAAACTCGCAGTCATTTCTTTTCCCCATATATATATATACATACATGTAATTCATACGTGTACGTATATACCTGTACATATACAAATAATACATTCGTTCGATTTCCAGTAATAATTATATTACTATTTATGTGGTTACACACATACACACATACACACACTTATACAGAAATATAATATATAAGTAAAGAATATTTATCTGAAGAAAAAAAGTTACAAATCGAATAATATATTTTTTTATAAAGTCACGAAGATAATAATAATAATAATAATAATGATAATAATAAATGTGTTTACTTATTGAACGACTAACCAACGGTTTTGTTATGATTTATGTTCGACATCTTTATGAAAGAAAAAGAATAATCTAGAAAATCATAGATTAGGATGAAACTTTCAAACAAATATTATTATTAGAGAATCTAGAAGAAATAGAAGAAGATAACCGGATGGTATTCGCTTATTTTGGGGTCGCAAAGTTAGATTTTCACTCGAGGAATGTTTTATGAAAGCCAATGGTGGAAGGATAACATAACGCGTTTTGAAAGATCGTTAGACCTCCCCCTCCCCCCTCAGGATTGTGATTTACTTTCTTTATTATTTTATTCTTACATTTTATTATTCCTCTCGTAAAAAAAAAAGAGAAAAAGAAAACATTTCAATGGTTATCCTCTCGATATCCTCCTGTTACGATTAACTAGGAACTAATCGACTGGATGTTGTGTTGGGCGTTCAACGAAAGTGAGCCACTTTTTATACGGGTTCTACTTTTGAACTGAACAACTAACCACACCGATTGCTGCTCCTTCGAGCGGATCAACGAGATCTCTCGTTAAAACTTACAATTAAGTTTATCGATTTATATTATTATTTTTGCAACAGATGTTACCAACGTTATTTCATATTTATCATCGATTAATCTCGTCGTATTATATTATTTTTAATATTAAAATCACCTTGTATGCGATATTATTATTTCTAATTAATATCATCAGAAACGTTGAAAAAAAATAAAAAGTAAAAAAACTTTGAACAATGCTATTCATTAGGAGGATCAGTGTATTTTAAAATATTTTTCAATAAATTCTAAATACTTCTATAATAAAATATTATTATTAAGTAATATTGTGTATAATGTATGAATTGTTAGTATTTGTATTATTTTAAATAATTAGTATCAAATAGAAAAGGGTATCTAAAATTTTGTTAATTTAACCGAGAAAATATTTTCGCAACCTTAGATACATGATAGGATCGTGTCCCATACTTTGAGAAATCCTAAGTACTACAGTATTATTAATCAATATCAGTATAGTATTTTTTATCGATATAATATAACTCTGGTGTACAACCCTACTTTTATTAGAATATAAAAATTACAAGAAATAATTATTTATATTAATTAATATATACATATTCGCATATGCATTTTGAAACTAACAAATAGAAATGAAATAGAAGACAGACGTCACAGAAATTGAACGAGTTTTCTTAAGAGAAATCGGAGTTATTATGAGTAATTAAATGGTTGAAAGTGTGTAAAGAAAGACGAACAGAAGTTGCATATAAGTAAACGAAGAAACGTTCGAAAGTCAAACGTACTTTGTAATAGTATTCTGTATGAACTTTCACGTTTATGCCAAACGATGTTACGACCGACCCTGTTGTTACTTTGATGACATTGTACAACGACTATGTTGACGTAGACGTCACGAATGTCTCGATCGTGCCTTCGTCGTTTATAACGTGATTTGTTTATTAACGAGATTAAATTTTTGAAAACTAAGACGAGTATTTAACAGAAAGCCACTCCTCCTCACTCGCACGAATAATTTTTATCCAAGTTGTTTTTTTTTTCTTAATGATCTTCGAATTTTTTTTTTTAATGAAACCGCAATAAAAAGAAAAAGAAGAAGAAGAAGAAGGTTTCTTTTTTTTTCAATTATCCTTTGACACGAATATTCACATTTTATTGTGGGGGAAACAGAAACAAAAACAAAACAAAAAATACAATAAAAAAGAAATTTTATTCGTTTAATTTATGGAACATTTATAAAGTATTCGCATTTTAATTGGGAAAAGGAAAAAAATGAAGAAGAAATTCTTTTTTTTTTTTCGATTAACTTTTGACACGAAGATGCTACGTAACGTTGATGTGTGGGCATCGACAAGTTATGTCAAGGAAAGCGAGTTTGTTAAAAGATACTCGAACGATATTGGAAAACTTATCTGCGAGGTCATACGAGCTAACTGACAATGAGTCGTACGTGCTCATAATCGTTAAATTTTCGCATCATTAACCAACCTCAACACACACAAAGGAACGTATAGAATTTTCTTTTAT
This sequence comes from Polistes canadensis, assembly GCF_001313835.1. NCBI lineage: Eukaryota > Metazoa > Arthropoda > Insecta > Hymenoptera > Vespidae > Polistes > Polistes canadensis. The sequence goes on from NW_014569575.1 coordinate 914,955, forward strand.
TTACTTTTTTTTTATTTTTTAACGTAGAACCTCTTTTGAAAGATTGTCACACCCCCATCCCCCATTGGAACATATCACAACGTTAATAGTTGTAAATGATTCATCAAACTTAATAATTATTTTAAAGTATGTTATATGTATGTTCTATGTACAAATATATTATTTTAATAATTATAGTTTATTCCAATAAAATAATCAACATAAGAATCCTCGAACTGGATGAGCTTTACATAAATTCGACAAAAATATTTTATATTGAAATCCTATAATAAATATATATCTTAAAATGAGAAAATTAATTGATTTCTCTTAGATCCTGTGTGATTGAGATTATAAAATTAAATTAAGGGAACCATCGAGATTTAAGATTAGATGCGGTCCATTAGAGTTTTAACAGACTTTCGACAAATTTACATTGATTTTAATGATCGTTATATCGAAAGTCGGTCGTTGACTTTAACACATCGTATACATATATATAAAAGAGAAATTCTTTGATCTCACGTATGTGTGTGTGAGATCTATGTATTGGTTTCTTTTTTTTTTTGTTTATATCTTTTTCCCCTTTTTCATTTTATTGTTTTTTTTTTCTTTTCTTTTTTTTTTATCTGTCATAAAAAAATAGAAAATTTATATTTCAAACGATTATATATAATATAGTTTCATTAAAGTATACACAATCGAAGAAGAAATCATCAGATTAAGAAGAGAAAGATTAGAAAGATTAGAAAGATTAGTCATGAGTGTTTGGTGATCGTGACTAACAATGAGTCTTTAAAGGAACACGTGACTCTCTCTTTCTCTCTCTCTCTCTCTCTCTTTCTTTCTTTGATGTTCGTGAGTGTTGCCATGGGCCACACTTACCTACTGATCTATATTACATCGTTGCATTTCCGGTGTTCGCGATATCTCACTCGAGAAATCGAAAGGCCCATACTTTGTTTCCCGGAAAAATTCATAGAGCCACTTTCCTCTTCGTATCTCATGTGTTCTTCTCTTTACCATCACCACCACCTTTATTCAACCTCATCTTCTTTCCTTCGCCCACCTCTTTACACGACTTTCGAAAAGTGAAAGTCGACCTGACTTTTTTTTTCTTGTTTTTTTTTTTCTCTCTCTTTCTCTCGAGTCCTTATCTTGAATAGAAGTCGAATTTGAAGTGGTATTTTTCTCTTCTCTTAAAGTTAAGTGTATGTTCCGACAAACTGTTCTTATTTACAAAAAATATTAACGAATAACAGAAGACGTTTTTCTTAGGTGTCTAATTTTATCAAAAGAAAAAATAATATGTGTCTTGTAAAGAGAGAAAACTAAAAAACAAAAATATCATTTGAATGAAAGTATTTCCGTCTAATTAGACGTAAGAAAAAAGTGTATGGGGTCGGCTAGTTATCATCGAATAAATATCACCTATCCGTCATACGTTTTCCGGTGTCCTTGGATAGTGAAAGTAATATACGTTTCATTATTTTCCTCTGAATTGAATTCTTTTCATTCTATTCGCGATAAATGCAAATTAAGATAGGCGCGTATAGGATTCCATAGATGACTTTGGAATTGTGTCAATTTATGGTACTGGAAAAGATACACGAGAAATCTTCACCGGTAAGAGGTCGAGGGACACGTGGAGAAGGTTACACAGGTGTGCATCGTTCAAATCGTTTGTGCTGGACGATGGACTTTCACTGGCGGGTCTCTGAACTCGAGACTTGAATTACCCCCACCTTCTTTTTCTCTTTCTTTCTTTCTTTCTTTCTTTCTTTCTTTATTTATTTATTTCTTTCTTTATCTTTATCTTTATTTCTTTTGACTTGCCTACCAGAATCGAACGTCGGCTTCCGGCTCGTACGTTCGTGAACTTGAAAAAACATTAGCTCGGATCTACCTGCTCAAGTTTCACGTACCGGTTTTAACATTAATCTTTGAACTTTCAATCGTATTCTATCTAAGGAAATGATTCGACAAACTTTGCTTTATGATCTTCGTTTAAATTTAAAACTCATTTAATTTGATTCAATTACGAATAATTAATTCGTCGAGTTATAAGTATTGATCAATCGCAATATGGTGATTGAAATGCTTGAAGAAAAGAGAACGGTGACATGAATGTTTCCCATTATATTTATTGATACGTAGGTATGTACTTTATTCAAGGTAAAATAAAAAAATATGAATGGTCATGATTCGAAGAAGAAGAATTTATCATAATGTTAATGACGATTTCTACCCTTAAATTAAAATTCAATTGGGATACTAATATTACTTATTTTTTTTCGATCATTCGATTCACACATAAATGATACTTACGATATTTACTTATTATATCTATTACCACATGATCGTTGAGTTAGAAAATGAATACTTTGAGATGTTCAAAGACATGCATTGTGTTCGCCGATAGGTGAATAATATTTATCTTCCATATGACCTGTAATTAAATTCATTAGAATGATTTTAAAACGCGTTCTTAATACGAATGTCTAAACGAATTAAGATTCCTGTTTAGTGTCTATGTTGTAATCGTTAAATAAATAAATCCAGATTATTTCTAGCACGAACTGAGACTTTTTATAATGATATAGAATTAACTGTTCATTTCAATGGCATAAGAAAGATGTAACCAAGAATCATAATGGATCTTTATTCACGTTTTATCTCTGATGTAACACGAAGGAAAAATTAATGGAGTGTATAAGTTTTTAATGATATACGCATTGACGTACAACAACGGAGTCGTATGTATCTATTTCTTTCTCGATTCAACATTTCAACGGCGCAAAACTCATAAAAATTTTTTTTATTCATTTATATACGTATAAACCCAGACAAGAGTTGATAATATTTTAAAAAATACGAACAAAGTTCAAGAACTATTCGTAGAACAAAAGATACCATTGTATGATATATCGTTATTGCATTTTAATATCGTGGTCGGTAATTAGATTAATTAAAATAATTACTTTAATATTTAAATAATTATCAAAATATTAATAATAGATTACCAAATATAAAACGTTTGACACAGCGCGATATTTTTTCTTCATATGATTATTATTAACCTATTATTAAATAATACCGAAAAAAAAAGAAATCTATTACATTTACAAAAATTCAAGTTAATTAATTAAAATTAATTATTTATAGAAACAAAGTTGCATCAAGGTTGCATATTATTTCAAAAGTATCGTATTTTAAATATTGACATTGCACAAATTTTCATTTAATTTCTTTTCTACGTCCCCCCCCCCTCTATATTTATTTGAAATAAATATTAATTAAAAATATTCACGGGGATCCCTATAAACGAATTATAAATCCTACTTTGGCATTTCCTTGCAATTTCCGTTTGGTTTATTTTCTAACCCTTTTTATAATCGTAGCATATATTATATTATTGTGATATTAAAAAATTAACAAAAAAAAATGTCTAGACAGACAAGACGCGTATAGCGTTTGTCGTCGTTGTATATTCCATGATATTAACGACGGAAAAAGGCGAAGGCGAAGGCGAAGGCAAACGGAGGAAGTAGGTCGGAGAGAATTCTTACTCCTCGATGGAGACACGAGGAGCCACCGGCTGACTGCCATCGTCAGTCTTGCCAAGATATCTCGGGAGTCAACAGGTGCGTCTTAGGGAGCCCCGATACGCTCCTACCTCTTCTTTAACTTCTGCTTTTTTTTCTGTTTTTTTCCCCCCACCCCGTTTCTTCTTTTTTTTTTTTTTTATTTTTCGGTTTCCACTCACTTTTGTATTCGCATTTCCTTTTTTTTTTTATTCTTTTTGTCTTTTACCCCCTACCCCCTTTTACAACGTATCAAACGAGCCCGCAAAAATACGACGATGGTCGCTTAAAATAATAAAAAAAAAGTAAAATAAAATTACTTCAAAAAGAGAGAAAATACAAATAAGAATCATCTTCTTTTTTTTTTTGTCGTAATCTATTCTTATTTCGTTTTTTAAGTCAACGTGGTTTTACCATTTTGGTAATTGCGAGAACGGTGGTGAGGGACGCGATAAGGATTGGAGACGGAAAGAAAAATAATATAATTCGCGCGAGGATCCTTCCTTAAGCAGCAACAGCAAGATGTCCAAAGTGAGTTAATTCATCATTTTAATTTCCTTTTTTTTTTTGTTCGCTATCATTGATATTTCATTTACATTAACACGGGTATAATAAAATTGTCTACGTTTAAAACATTGCATTGAGGATAAAACAAGCATTCTTCTTCGAGATAACGGGGTATTCGATAAAAACTTGGAATGGAAAATGAAGATGAAGATGAAGAAGAAGAAGAGGAAGAGGAAGAGGAAGAAAAAAATATATATATCAAGGAACTAGATCGGCTTAATTGTTCTACAATTAATGTCTGACCGTGGATTTTCTGGAGCGGAAACCCCGTGCGACATGGATTGGGGCCATGCCATAAGAAATTACATAGTCTTATAACACTAAGTTTTCTCGTTATTAATGAACAATGATTTTCATTGATGATCGTTCATTAATCCGGGCGGACGATGAATCCGTGACGATCCTTATCGTATCACCAGTCTTTCATTTGAATCATTTAAGAAGAATAGTAATTCGTGTAAAAGCAAAATTAGCAATAGAATTGGATTTCGAAAAAGGAGACAAGTGAAATTAAGACTCGATCGAAAGTTTCGAGGATAAGGAGAAAGAGAGTAGAATAATAATAATAATAATAAAAAAAAAGAAAGAAAAAAAAGAGAAGAGAACAGAAAAAAAAAAAAAAAAAGAAAAGTTTCTTTCTTTTTACCGAAGAGACCATACCGGTGCTAAAGAACGCAACGCACGTGCGAAACGCGTCCAGCGAAAGCACATCGGTTGTTCCATTTCACTCGAGTTTAAACGTTGGTCCATGACGTTATCATTCACTTTTTATATTTTTCTTTTCTTTTCTTTTCTTTTCTTTTTTTTTCTTGTACCATTTAACTCCATAAACGCCTTTCGTTTTCTTCTTTTATATTTTTTTTCTTTTCTCCTCCCATAAATATATTCTCCTAGGGTATAAAAGAAAAATGTTATACAAGTAATTGGATTATTAAAAAAAAGGAACGTTGAGAAATATCGAACAACAATCCGGATGCATGATTCGTCTATCCGTACGTGTAAAATATATGTGTACGTGTGTATTAGTATATGTGCATATATATATAAACACATGTATTTGTGTACTTAAAATCACGGAGAATAATTTAAAGGAGGTGAAAGTCTCGTGAATAGCACGGTGAATGAGATCCCAAGTTTAAAACGCGAAAACGTGACCAATTGGAAATTAGTTGCATGAATATATTTTTCCTTATTGGCAGAAGTTTAGAAATCTTTGATGCATCTTTCACATAATTTTATATGCTTGAATATATATATATATGATATATCATAAATGAAATTTTCCTATAGCAAAATCACGTTAATCTATAAATCGTCTAATTTACTGTTTCTCGTTTTTTACTTACAAAAATGAATATGATATCTCCAAGAGAAAAATATTTCTACGATATTGTGGTGAGTTGATTACGCTTTTCGCAATTTCGTTATTGCGAGTATCTCTCTCTCTCTCTCTGTGTTCGAGAATACGATTCAATATTTCACGTTCAAGTGTTCGTGTTTCTAATCATTTCTCTCTCTCTTTTCTAATTCCCCGCGAACTTGATTACAGTTATGAGAATTATGAATTGGGATATTTTTTGTACTCTGTTAAAATATTAAATCGTGCCAAAAACAATTAGATGCTAATCCCAAGTAAGCTGCATAATTCTAAAATTAATACTTTCGTATATAAAATCCATGATTATTGAATGGATGAGCAATCCTTTATTCAATTCAATCAATAAATAATTATTGCAAATAATTTTAGATCAGATGGTCTTCTTTAACATACCCTACACGTGTTCGAAAAATTTGAAAAAGAAGAATTTTTTGTTGTCCAAATGAAAGGGGAACAAAGAAATGTTAATCCTAGATTACACTAGCATACATATATTAAACTATACAAATGTTTTACATTCGTTGAACACAACAGGATCATTCGTTTTCTCTGGTATCGATGGTTGCATAACGTCCTTCTATTGGTATTATATCGATCCTATTTTTTCCAGCTGGTTTGTTAAGCCCAATGAATATAAACACAGTGGTTACCTAAAACATTTTATATAATATGAGAGGAGGAAAATGTAATTTTCTTGTAAAAAAATAGGACTATCATGACGAACGTATGGTATGAATATACCTGAAAATATTTATTTACTTATATGGGAGAATCGTGAATAGAAAAGGATGATAGAAAAAAAAGTACAGGGAGAAACGTGCATAATCGATCTATACGATCGTACTGAGGCCGACTTTCGAAATCTGTTAAAAATCAATTCACGTGCTAGACGATTCACGAAACGTCCCACGGTGCTAACTAAATGCAACGGTTCGAACGTGATTAGATATTACCGAGAAAATCTAACAACAGACTTGCTTACGTATTTTCGTACGTGTGTGTGTGTGTGTATATATGTGTGTGAGTTTAAAGAGTATATATAAAAATAGAAACATAGTCAGTATTACTAAACAAGTTGATTTTCACCAATGCATTGCGATGCAACACGCGTAAGACAAACGAAAGACAGCATAGAAATTAGATAATTATAATCAATAAAATCTAATTAATTATCTAATAATAAGATTATTTGTGTTACAAATGTTTATCTACTTTTGGATTTTTGTTTCTATTTGTTTTCAGGTATCATTTATTCTAGTCTTAGCAACTTTGGTTATCGGCAGTCTAGCAATAGATCTACCAAAGCCTGGTTACGCTAGGACAGTTTTGAAAGTATCGAGAAGTCTTCCGGGTGAGACAGAGGAATTAAAAATTCGAACAAGCGAAGGTAATTTGGCAACATTGATAGTAAAACGACGAGAAAAGTCAACGTCTTCGGTTGATGATGGCGATGGAATTGGATCAACGAATATCGATGCTACCAAAAAGCTTGATAACGTTAGTAGAGATGATATTTCGTTGTTGATCGATGGAAAAAACGAATCTGATAGTAAACAATTAGATCAGAAAAGGAAGGAAGATGTGAGAAAATTGGAAGAAGCACAGGTAGAAGAAATTCGTGCGAAATTTGTCAAACCCGAAGAAATTGTGGAAGGGATCACTGAGAAATCATACGAGTTGGATAAAATTGAAAGAAAAAGTACAACGATTCGATCAATTGGCGAAAGGAATATTGATTACGGTAATTGGACACCGTTAGGTGAAGATGGTAAAGCTTTGAAATTCCGAGAAACCACCACCGAGGAATACCACAGTTGGAAGCCTTTACCGGCTGCTGATTCAAAGTTGCCTGTTGAACAAGGAAGATCAAATTTCGTTCGTTTCGGTGATTCAACTTATGCGAACAACGGATTGATCTTTATAAGAAATTTTCAAGATCGGGCACAGAGAAATCTTAATTTTGACGATGACAAAAGTAATCAGGCCACACAATATTCTTATCTACCTCATCAACCACGTCAATCAACCAGGACTAACATAGGTGCCAATTTGTCGAAAAACAGGGATGCCAAAAACGTTCCACCCGAAGTGATCATCAGATCGGAAATCAATGTTAAATCTCATCCGAAGAGATCACCAATGTCATTGGACAGCGACGGTACTCCTATAATTCATGGCAAACGTGTTCCCGATGAACCCATGGATAAAATTCAAACATGGCGTAACGCCAGAATCATTAACAATAAACTTATAACAGAGAGTACGAGTTCTAATCCCGCGGAAACTTCTTCTTCTTCTTCTTCTTCGAATTACTATTCTCAGGATAATGCGGCAGAAAGACAAAGATTCGAAAGATTCTTCAAGGATATCAATCGCAGGTAAAATATTTTCTTAATATTATGTCATGGTAAAATTAATAATTACACGATATAAAATTATATTCGTTAAAATATTATCTTTTACAGATATGGTAGAAATTACGAGGACAATGGTAGAAACGTATTTTTCGAATGGGATCCAAAAAATTATAAGAACGAAGCTCTGAACGCAGAAGTTTACGAAACAAGAAACGACAACTATCGTGCTAACGTACAAAAACGAATGTTACATCCCGAAAGTATAGCCAATTATCCGATATCGCAACTTTACACACCGGAAAGTCAAAAGATTTCGACAGTACCTGTGAAACCAGGAGTGAGAGCACCTGTTTTACAATACGCTCATCCCGAGTTGGGTGTTCAACCGGCTAAAATTGTGAAGAACGAAAAAAGACGACCGGAAAATCATATGGATAATTATCAACACTCCAACGGACAATATCCATTTATGGAACAACGTCAAAAAAAGAAATATGTACTGAACGATAAAAACATAGTCGACACTTACACAACTAAAAATTATTACCCTAATCAACATTTCTATGGATTGAAAAGACCGAACGACGCACCGTTTTGGGTAAAGATCTCTGAGAATTTGAAGAATCAATTTTCAAATGGCGTAGAAAAAGTCTCACAGTTTACCAAACCAGTGTTCGATCCATTGGTCGAGGCTACTCACAAAATATCACAAAATTTAGGCTTGTCTAAAGGTAAAGAAGCGCAGGATAAAATTGGTACCGTAACTTCTGGCACGAGTATTCTCATACCTGCACTTGGTTTGGTTGCATCGGGTGCTGCTCTTGGAATTGGTGCTGTTGCCGTAGGAAGATACCTTGACGTGGACGTTCTCAAAAGATCCAACGAAGATGCCACTGATCTGGAACATAAAAGAGCATTGGAAATGAATCCCTCGTTCCTAGAAGTACTCGAGAAACAGGACAAAGATAACATCGAGTTCCAATTGCCACGAGAATCAAGGGACAGTGGCGTCTTTTTGATACTGGAACGGGAAAAACAAATTCCGGAGACTGTTGACAAAATTCAACGTAACAGAAGGAGTCTTGATTATTTGGATATCTTTAACACCGAGACTGATGTTAAGAGTCTTGAAAAGAGCAAAAAATTACAAAGGAAAGGTGCAGATTCGATCACTGAAATAGTTGAAATAGATCTTCCCAAAGGAAAGAAAGGTAACATCGATGTAACAGAGTTATTAATTCCCAAAGAAAATAACGAGGAAAATAAAGAAAATAAAAAGGATGGAACAATTTTGGTGATAGGAGATGGCGGTTCGATTTCGCAAGAAATTATGAAAAAAGATTTGGGCACTGATTTATCCGCGAAAGATTCATTGACTAACGTTGCGAGGATAATCGAAGATGCGATTGAGAAATCTAAAGAAGTATCTACGAATGATAAACGGGAAAATAGAAGAAGGAAAAGAAGTACGGAGAGTGATCAGGAATTAGACGATATCTTGCAGAATTTAGAAAATTCAGAAGTTGCTGAGATCGCACACATCGATGGGGACTGGACCAATACACCATGTGCCAAGAGGATATTCTGTGATACAATGATTCAAAAGGATCCCGACGCTGCTATCTTTATGGAAAAGAAAATGGCTAAACTATTGGGTCTGTAAGTATCGAACGATGCGTATACTAATTTATTTATGTTTTATTACGATGCTAATTCGTTTCTACCTTATGTGGGATAAAAATTCGTTCTTTTTAACAACTGGTTGTTCTCATCTCATTACTAACTAACTCTCCGGCTAACCAGTAACGAGAAAGCTGCTGTTTATCCACTTTCTTACCTTCAATAATTACAATGAAATTTGTCATTATAAATAAATAACTCTGGTCCTCATAGTTTTACATAGCATTACGACAGTTGTAATCGATGTTAGTTGATATCAACAATAAATCGAGTTTCATTAAATCAAAACGTGATATCCATATGCAATTGAGTCATACGAATGCGTCAAAAAAATGACTAGGAATATCGAGAAGTCAAGTGCCGATTCCGAGGATAGTAGTCATGTCGAGAAACGGATAACTTTCTTCCAGCTTTCGCCCGACAATGTCCTACTGACTGATACGACTTTTACCTCTTAGCACAATTTCACTATACTTCGGATCCCAGCCGGTATGGCACTGACCACGTGGCGTGATACAGACAAATCTACAAAATAGAAAAGATCTATTCCAGATGTTACATTCCCATAGCGAGTAATCTAGGATACCAATTAACATTACCTGCATACCGTATTCAATGGTATTAAAAGATCAAATCATTCCCCGCGTTTTTAATTGAAAGTAATTATTATTATGATTATTAAATTCATAACAGAGAGAAAGAGAGATATGGCTAACACTTTTCTATTTCCTGGATTCTCATAATAAAAATACATATGTAAAAAAAAAAAAGAAGGAAAAAAAAAGAACCAGTACATAATTCAATTACCGGCCTTACCATATAAACGTGCTAATGAAAGTAACATTATATCACTGTTTGATTACTTTCCGTTCGTTTGGTAACAGTTAATATATGTCGATTTCGTAAAAGGTATTCAATAGTTATTTCTTCGATCGATAAATTTTCTTCCTATATATTTAAAAAAAAAGAAAAACAATCTTTCATCATTTCGTAATACGATGAATCAATCTTACAGAATTCAACCTGGTGCAGCTATGCAAGTATCCAGTCATTTCGAAGAAGTAATGGATGCCATCAGGAGGCACGATTGTTCGAGTTTTCTTTGTCCACAATCTAGACCCGGAAATGTTTTCTTCTGATCATCATTTTTCGTCGTTATCATCGTCATCATCGTTAATGCAAACACGAATATAATTATCTTGTTATATTTTTTTTTTTTTTTTTTTTTTTTTAATCACATCGAAGATGATCTCGAAAGATCTAATTATTGTACATAATTGCCATCATCGAGGCGAAATTTTATTTAATGAATATATTATATATGCACGTTTAATTATAATTTAATTTTAAAAACTTTCAAGGCAAAGCAAATAATCAATCTAATATCGTGAGTTCGACGAAAGATCGAGTGGATTAATTTTATTAATCCGAATGGCTGCTTTCTGCGAACGCACGATTGCACGAACGCGATCCCTTTTGATCTCCTTGTTTGATTTTATTCGAGATCAGAAGAGATGGATAGCGTTAAGAGTGTCTAATTTAAATCATAACGTGTCCTGCAAAAAAAACTATCGTTTGCTTTGCATGTAATTACGTTTACATATAAGTTACATATATAATATCATATTTATTCTATACCGTGTAATTTTTCTAAATAACACGGCTCGTATTATATGCAAACGCCAATGAATAAATAATATTTTTTACGTAAAACAAACTCATATAAATTATTGACAATAAGATTATTATTAAAAAATCACACAAGTGTCGTTCCTAAATCCTCTCACATTCTGGTTAAAAGAAAAATATCAATGAAATTGAATAATTCAGAAGAAATATGATCAAATATTTATTTGGTATTTAGAAGATTACTGTCAACAGTAGTTTGTCCAGATTTCTTATCCAAATTCGACATAAAATCTTTCGCACGAGACTTTCCCAAAGCATTGCGATATACTCACGAACCCGTTACTGGAACGTTGTCGAGCGGGTAGTGAAAATGTATAAATTAATGTAATTAACACCGAACAACTGAGAAATTCCTTATATAAAGTCACGTTACCCGAGATATGTTTGAACACCTCGGGGAATATGGTAGAATGTGAAGAAAAGATAACGATCGATATATTATTTCCTTCGCGCGCGAGGTTACTAACATAAGTAAAAATGCATTTAGAAGGGGAGGATAAAGTTAAACGGTACGGTCCTGGCTGTATACATTTTTAAGTAGATGGTATCGGTGCTGGTAGTGGTGGTAGTGGTAGTGGTGGTGGTTGTTGTTGTTGTTCATTTTACTTCGACGAGAATGATGAGCATGCGTACTATACAGAAGAAGAAAAATAAAATTATATTCATATCGAAAGACGCGAACAATAGCGCAGTTATTGTATCGTCGCGTTACACGTTCATTTTAAGTGTTCTTATAGTGATATGGAATTTACCAAAGGTACGAGATTGATTGTGATTAAAAAAAAAAAAGAAAAAAAAAAGACATCTTAAAACGAAGCACACATTTTTATATCGTACTTCAACGCGTGTTTTCAACCATTCCTCAACAGATTTGGATTACGCAATCGGCTGGAACCGATTAAATCTTCAATTCCTCGGTGTATGGCCGGATTCGGATAAATTGGATAAAAACTTGGGCTTTACTAAATATCGTTGGATCGTTCACGCATTTTTCATGCTGGGATTTATAATCTTACCGCAATCAGCGTATTTGATAATAATCTGGGGTGATCTTGATTTAATGACGGAGGATTTAGCAACTGCAAACGTTCCTGTTACTATAGCTTGTTTCAAACTATTCATCATTTATTATCATTCGAAAAGTAAGAATTCGGTGAAACGCGCGGGAACAACGTTTATCGAATAACAAGTGATGATCATCAACATTTTATTTAATATACATTTGATGATGATAATAATCTATTCGCTTATTTTTCCTAGCACTTAATCCACTTCTAAGTGCTTTCTTTGACGATTGGAATAGATCAAAAAGTCATGAGGAAAGATCAATTATGCTGAGCAATGCTAGAAAGGCGAGAACGATATCGATGTTGTGTACAGTTATGATACAGATTATGACAACGATATACATACTTCTTCGAATCACTATGATATTGCAAATGCAAAGGGATCAAATGGAACCGGATCGAACACTCATTTGTCCTGCTTATTTTCCTTACGACGTTAGGAGAACTTCGGTATTTTATTTAACTTGTCTTGGACAAATATTAGCGGCTTACAGTGCTACGGTTTCTTATACAGGTGTCGATAGTTTTATCTCGATGTTAGTTCTTCACGTTTGCGCACAAATTTCAAATTTAAGGTTAACCCTTAAATCTTTGGCTGATGGAAGAACCTTGAAAGATAGGGAGACCGATAATTTCATCGAAAAATTAACGTTAATCGTTAAAAGACACGAACATCTCAATTGGTTGGTTTAATCATATCACATTTTTCATTATTGAAATTATATTTACACTTATGCGTTATCGAGTTTGATGATCGTCGATGTATTTTAAAGGTTCGCTCAAACGATCGAAAATTCATTCAACATTTTGATGCTCGTACAAATCCTTACTTGCACCATGCAAGTGTGTTTTCAAAGTTATCAAGTCAAGGCAGTAAGTTAAAGATCTGAAAAGAGAAAACAAAGAAACAATATAGTTGTCCATTTCATTTCAATGTTATACGTTCATTTTGTTTATTATCTTCCTTTTCTTTTTTTTCTTTTTTTTAGATATTAGGACAAAATAATGGCGAGTTTCCTACAGTTCAATTAAGTTTCTTAGTATTATTTGTTGCCGTTACTTTAATACATCTATACATTTATTGTTACGTGGGTGAAATGCTTATTGTTCAGGTAAAGGAAAATAACATTTAAATGTCAGTACGCGATATTTAACCTAGTTGTGTGATTAATTAGAGCTCCGGTATGAGTGAATCCGTATACGAATCTAAATGGTGCAACTTGTCTCCGAAGGAAGCAAGGAATCTTCTTTTCGTGATGCACCGATCAGCTATCCCACTTCGTTTGACCGCTGGAAAATTTAGCACGTTCTCCATGAAAACGTTTAGCGAGGTAAAAAAACAATAGATAGAAATACATCATTAATTCGATTCTAATTCTAATTATTATGTAAATTATATCTAATGTTTTATATTTTCTTTTCTTTTTCTTTTTTTTTGTTCTTTTCATAGATCGTAAGAACTTCGATGGGATATCTTTCGGTTTTATTGACAATATCGGAACACAGAGATTAATTCTGCAAAAAATGAAAACGCCATTCTAACAAACCGATAAAATAATAATCATTCATTCCAATATTTCGAAAATTACGAATTAAGATTGGTTAAATGGATATATATGATATAATTCTAATATATTCGTGTAATAAAAATAATACCGCAACTTCCTCTTACCATTTGCTGAATCTGAATTCGTCACGCACCAACGTTCGATTGAATATGACCACGAGAACGATGACCGAGCATTATTTCGTTTCGTTAACAAATTCACAAGAACCTGCACCCGTTCCCACGAGAAAAAGTATCCTTCTTCGGGTTTTTAAAATTATACAATGTAATAATACGAAGGGAAAAATGTTAGTCTACCAAATTGTACGTAAGCGAAAAATGAAAAAAAAAAACAAAATGAAAACACTACCAATCCACGAAACCTTTCTCATTTGGTATTTAAGCCCTATAGTTTTTTGTTTTGTTTTTTTTTTAGTCGACCGACTCAAACTTTTCGCGAGATTTATTCCTCAAAATTATATTCCAGTGTATACTAGAAAGAAAAAAAAATATAATCGATAATAATATGCATTAGCGATTCTTCTCACAAATAACGGGTTTCGCGTTATAAAGTTTGACCCTATTCATTAAAACTATCACCGCCGCATTGTTTTTCTTTTATATTTTTATGGAGCATGCGTGATATTCAACCCTTTTCGAGAAAACAAATTTACTTATAGTTCGTTCATACTCTTTCTCTCTCTCTCGTGTCTTAATCTATCGAAAAAATTTGACAATTTACTTTTATTCAAGTTTTGTATGCCGAACAAATATGGATTACGCTATTGGATGGAATCGTTTTAACTTGTCGGTATTAGGAGTTTGGCCGGAACCTACGAAAACAACGTTTACATGGCGATTAATATCAGCCATTATCTTTTGGACGAGTACGACTGTGACATTTTTGTTCATATGTGCACCACAAACAGCAGATCTGATTTTGAATTCAACAAGTTTGGACGAAGCTATCGAAAATTTATCTATCAACATACCAATCGTATTCGCTTTGATAAAACAAATCGTCTTGCGGTATCACGGTAAAGGTAAAATATCATAATTCATTTTATTTCATTTCATTTATTATTTGTATTTGTTGAATGTTGTTTTTCTTTTTTGCTTTTTTCTTGAATAAAGCTTTGAGATCATTACTCGTAGAAATACTTCACGATTGGACTGACAATAAAATGATACCTGATCCAGAACGTTTGACGATGTTGAAAAATGCTAAATTGAGTAGACGAATATCACTTTTCTGTTCAACTTTGACATACCTAATGTTGACAGCCTTTATATCGCTTCAAACGTATGCAAACATGGCTAGTGCATCCGAAGTAGATCTAGGAGGGCTATTGCATCCTGCAACATTTCCATACGATACCAAGAAAAGCCCTTATTTCGAGATCACTTGGATGGGACAATTTATGGGAACAGTTCTAACAGCTATATGTTATTCTTGCTTCGATACATTTCTCGCTGTTTTTGTTTTACATTTGTGTGGACAATTGTCGGTTTTGCAATTGAATTTAAAAGAATTGTCTAACTTAGCAAAACGTGACATAACATTATTTCAAAGTAGACTTGGATTCATTGTCAACAGGCACGAACAATTATATAAGTTAGTATTGTATATTCTTTTTTTTTTCTTTAAATACATTTTTTCTCATTTCCATTTGCAAATATTTTTCATCAAAATTTTGTCCAACATCGATCCAACGATAATGATGCCAATTTGATTTTGTCCAAAATATCAATTTAATCTATACCTTTATCAATCGAAATTTCTTTTTCGTTTCAAGATTCGCCATAATAGTTGAGGATTGTTTCAATCTAACCCTACTCGGACAAACTTTAATTTCCACAGCTATGTTTTGTCTGACTGGATATCGTATGATTACGGTATATAAAATGAAATATATCTTTTTTATAAAAAAAAAAAATACAAAAGAAAAGAAAAGATCGAACATTTCAATTTTGTTTGTTTTCCTAGTCGATGGGATCACAGGAACAGGAATTGCCAATAGTCGGACTGATATTTTTTGTTATTCACGTAATATACACGATGTTGCATTTATACATTTATTGCTACGTTGGTGAAACACTTCTAGTCGAGGTAAGTCAATAACAAAGTTGGCCTCTTACTCGTGCCCAGCTAAGAATTTATCAACTTGTGCCTTTAAGAGCACTGGAATAGCTTTCTCCGCTTACGATTGCGAATGGTATGACTTGCCACCTAAAAAGGCAATGTGCCTGATGATAGTAATTTGTCGAGCAAGAATAGCCTTTCAAATCACGGCTGGAAAATTTAGTCCATTTTCTTTAGAGTTGTTCGGTGCCGTGAGTATCACGAAAAATATTCTCTTATTCGGAAATATCATATATAATTTATTTTTAATTACAGATCATGAAAACATCTGCCGGATATTTATCGGTATTACTCGCTATGAAAGATCGTCTAATTGAAGAATAATTATTCACGTTATATATGATTTACCCGCGATTGACAAATAATTTGTAAAATATTAAATATCATTCCTATGTTACTTGTGTACTCTGTATGTAATTTTCTTTTTCATAACTTTGCCCTACCAAATTATCAACGTATTGCTAATAAAAATTAATTAAAACAATAAAAAAAAAAAGAAAAAAACAATTATGCAGTACAAAAAAAAAATTAAAAACTCAACGATCTTGCAATAGAAATGTACGAATGTTGATCGCTAAAAAACAAAATGAAATACCTTTTCAATTATGAATAATTTTCGTAGACACTTCCTGTGTTATTTCGCAGCACATCTGGACTTCAATTCACTTATCCGTTTTATTCCCCTTTGTTAATATCGGGAAATACTGAATATATGTTATTACGTATAATAATGTACAAGGGATTACAAAGCGTTGAAAATGGGGAAGGTTGGATATGGAAACTTCAACGAGGTTGCTTATTTAAATGCGTTCGGTATATTATAAGGGAAGATAAAATCGTACTACGAGATTCCAAGTAGATTAATTATTAAATACCCAGTGATGGATACTTCATTTTAGTTTGACGAGCATGCGTGTTGGAAAAATAAAAAGGGAAGGACATCTATGTCGTATGACGAACTAGAAACGCGCAGTCGTTGTTTCGTCGCGTATTACAATCGTCATACGATGCCAACAGGATTCGAAGAAGGTACAATTTTTCAGTGTAATTTTTTAAATTTCCCTCCAATAAATAAGAAAAGGAAAAAAAAAGTCTTTAAATATTTTTAACTTTTCGTTTATACCCCAACGCGAGTTATTATTCCTTTCACAGATTTGAATTATGCAATTGGCTGGAACCGATTCAGCTTAAAAATACTTGGAATTTGGCCTGACTCAAAATACGCCGAAAGTGATCCCACTTTATCGAAATATTGGTTCATTGTCCATTCATTTTTTATGTTCGGATTTATAACATTACCACAATCGGCGTATCTTCTGATGATCTGGGGTAACATTGAACTGATGACAGAAATTTTAGCGACTGCCAACGTACCCATTACCATGTCTTGCATTAAATTGTTGTTCGCGCGATATCATTTGGAATGTAAGTGAGATTTCGGTGATACGTAACAGTGTTTTATATCACACACACCCACACACACACACACACGAGTGATGGAAAATAAATAAAAAGAAATAATAAATTGTTTCCAGCATTGAGACCACTTCTAAGTTCATTTGTCGAAGATTGGAAAAGACCGAAAAGTGAAAGCGAGAGATCAGTCATGTTGGATAACGCTAAAAAGGCAAGAATCATATCGATATGGTGTACAACGTTAGCACACTTCATGACTTCGATTTATATTATACCTCGAACCTTAATGATTGCCCGAATGCAGAGAGATCAATTCGAACCACAACATACGGTCGTCTATCCAGCTTATTTCCCATATGACATTAGTGAAACACCGACCTTTTGTATTTCGTGTTTCGGACAAATCGTAGCAGCGTACAGCGCTACCGTGTCATACATAGGCGTAGACACGTTCATTACAATGTTGGTCCTTCATGCCTGTGCCCAAATTACAAATCTAAGGCGTGCACTTGAAAATTTACCGAACAATCAATTTACCGAAATGGCCAATAATTTTACGCAGGAATTGAAGTGGATCGTGAAGAGACACGAACATCTCAATTGGTTGGTCTGTCTATCGAATGTGTTTATTTTATCGATGATTCATTATGCGATTGTGATTAATTATTATTATCATCCAAGGTATGCCAAATCGATCGAGAATTCGTTTAACTTGTTGATGCTCATTCAAATACTGGCTTGTATCATTCAAGTGTGCTTTCAAACATTTCAATTATTTCGCGTAAGTCGATTGCATAAATGATTTATATTATATTTTTGTAATTATTTAATATGGGCTTTTTTATTTCCTTTTTTGTTTTTGTTTTCGTAGATAATGAAACAGGATGGGGATGAATTTCCTGTAGAACAATTGTTTTTTGTTGTATTATTTGTAGTTGTTACATTGGTACAACTATATTTGTATTGTTACGTTGGAGATATGCTTATCGTTCAGGTTAACAAAATATTTTTTGTATATATTTAAATTATATAGGAACTATGCATTATGTGATATGTGTTAAACAGAGTTCCGAAATGGGCATGTCAGCATACGAATCGCAATGGTGTAACTTGCTCCCTAAGGATGCACGAAATATTCTTTTCGTAATGCATCGATCTTCGATTCCACTTTGCTTAACAGCCGGAAAATTTGGCACATTTTCGATGGAAATGTTTTCCAACGTGAGTGACAAAAATTCATTTATCTAGACGCATTATTATATCTTTTAAAAATATTTTTTGTACATTTGCAGATTTTGAAAACGTCAATAGGATATCTTTCAGTGTTGCTAACAATATCAGATAACAAGAAATAATTTGATACAATTGATAATAAATGGAATAGAAATAAATGATACGAATTTCATTTTTATTCGCGTAACTATTACGTGATCGCACAGTACAAGATTTAACTGAATAATCTTAACGAATGTTTGAAATAATTTTCAAGGACCCCGTAAAGTAGCTACAATTTTGCATATTCGTTTGGAAAAAGAACTTTGCAATTTGGCATGATAATTTTTATTTGTTTAAGTCCCTGAAATTTATTTTTACAATTTGTGTACAAACCATTCGGATAAATTCTATTTATAATGATTATATATATTATTTATACAATTTTAAATATTTAATTAAATTATATACGTATATAAATATTTTTTGAGACGTTATGTTATAATACATTCCTATAAATAAAGGAATTACGATCTGACTTTCTTCATTGTCATTTAACAATTATATATAATCGTACTATACGAAAGTATATTACAATTACATAATTCTTAAAGAAAAACGGTATGAACAAATTTCCATCGTTTTAAAAACAAACGTCGATAAAGTAACATAGCTAAAGAAAACTTGTTCTAACCACCAGAGTCAAGTGGTGTCGATGGTTTAGGTTTTCTAACGATAGAGGGACTTGTTTTAATGCACCCCTCCCCTCCCACACTCTTATAATTTTCATCTCAATTGTATGTAAATATTTAACAAAAAGCTTTTGTCAAAATTTCGTCAAAGATGATGGACAACATTGAAATTTGGAATTAACGAAAAAATTAAAATCACGTAAAAATGACAATTTTTCCCAAGTAATCGTAATCGAGATCGATTCGATTTTGAAACGCAAATCATTTCCTATGGTTACTGTTTATTTTCATAGAGCATGCGCCAAGAACACATATATGTTAGAAGGACATAGCTCGCGAAATACGAAAGAAATGAATTCGAGATCAGTCCTAGACGTGTCTCGGACGCATGAACTAACTCGTGCTTAAAAAAAAAAAACAAGAAAAAAAAAGAAACAATTATAAGAATCAATTTTAATAAATCGATCTAATTTTAAATGAAATTACAATGAACATACAAAAGGTGTCAAAAATTGATTACGCTTGTGGATGGAATCGTTATACCATGAATTTCATAGGGATTTGGCCAAACGAAAGAAGACTCGATCAAATTTCAAGCTACAAAATTTTGACGCCAGTATGCTTGATGTTCTGTTTCATCTGTCTACCTCAAACGGTTAATCTATTCTTCGTCTGGACCAATTTTAATCTCGTCGTAGAAAATTTATCGATGGGTAACATATCCGTCACGATAGCACTACTTAAAACTATCTTTTTCTGGTTGAATGGACAATGTAAATAAATAATACATTTTTTAAATATATAGATATATATTAAATTAAATTATATATTAATTAAAAAAGAAAAGAAAAAAAAAAAAACATTGAAGAAATATGATAGAAAAATTGGATTGATTATAGAACAAAAAATTCCTTCTCCATGCAAGCTCTCAAATATCTTCTATCGTTAATGGAAGAAGATCAAAAAGGTGCAACAACCGAAGAGGAATCAAGGACGATAAGGAACACCGTAACTATTTCGAGAAAAATATCGATCAGAAGTACACTCATGTGTCTAAGTGTCGTCATTGTTTACGCTATACTACGCTACGTCACTATACTGCATACCGGTCGAAATCTTTTATTTCGAGCATATTTTCCTTACGATACACGAATCAGTCCTAATTACGAGCTAACATTTATAGCACAATTAATAGCAGCATTCTATGCTGCAACATCTTACACAGCTGTAGACACATTCATCGCAATGTTAGTTCTACATATTTGTGGACAACTTTCAAATTTGAAACGAGAGTTGATAAATCTACGATCTATGACCAGTGACGAGTTCAAAACTAAACTAACCAACATCGTCGAGAAACATGATTATCTTAACAGGTATGATGTTAAAAAAAAAAAAAAAAGAAAAAGAATTGAAATTTATGTTAAATTAAATTAAAATTTTGTTAGGTTCGTTGATACGATCGAGAATCGATTTCACATAATGCTATTGATTCAAATATTGGGATGCACCGTGCAATTGTGTTTTCAATGTTTCCAAGCACTTTTGGTAAGATATAATAATTGTAATATGATCAGATTTGAATTAATATTTTTAATAATAATTTTAGTATTTGAGTATTTTTAATATTAATATTATATAAAAACTGTCAGTATATATCGTAATAAAATATCAATTTTATCAAATATATCCCGTATAACGTAACTCTATTCCGATTATATAAATAATTTATTTAAAAATATTGATCAAATAAATAAATAAATGGAGCTTGTTTATATTAATTACAGTCGTATATCGAAGGACCAGATGAATTATTTATTTTGGAAGTATCGTTTCTAATGCTCTACATATGTTACATTTTAATTCAGCTTTATCTTTATTGTTACGTTGGCGAAAGACTACTTTCGGAGGCAAGTTAATTTAAAAATGAAATATACAAGATATAAAGTTTAAAAATAATAATATTTCAGAGCACGGATATCCTGCAAGCTGTTTACGAATCTGAATGGTACAATTTAAAACCGAAAGAATCAAAATCACTTTTAATGATCATGTATCGCGCAAGATCACCATTGTATCTTTCAGCTGGTAAATTTTGTACCTTCACACTAGAATTATATAGTAGTGTAAGTATAAAATATTCTAAAAAAAAATATTAAGACTCTCAAATATATTATACTAACGATTCAATTTTAGATTTTGAAGACATCGATGGGTTACATATCGGTTCTTTATGCAATCAAAATCAAAACTTCAACATGAACAACAATCAACACACGCTTCAAATTGTTATATAAAATATTATTATTTCAAAGAGTAATATATTTCACAATATTATTTCTTATAAATTCAGTAAAGAGCTTCTATTATAATTATCACGTAAATTAGTTTCCCTAATGATAGATCGTACGTCGGTAAGGTAATATATCCGAAGGAATATCTGATAAGGAGCCCTTAACTAACCGCAAGAGTCGAGGTGCGCAGAACACAATGACATGTTTCGATTTTCTTGGTATAGAGGGACACTTATTTAAAGGAACACCAAGGATGATTCCAAAGTTTCCATTAGAAATATTCTTAATTGTTTAATTTGTCAATAAACAAATGAAAATAAATAAAAACTGTGTTAATCGTTAAAACAAAATTCACGATAAATTCAATTTATAATCGAGTCAATATAAATTAGAATTAAATGAAAACTTAAGTTGTTATAAGTATAATATTCGAGTATTCTCAGTGATAGTGAGCATGCGCTAAATAAATAGAGACGATTGAAATAGCTAAAGGAACTGAGAATATCAGTTCTTGATAGATCGTTCTCCCGAGAACCTAACATGGATTTTAATCCAGGTATAAATTAACAAAAAACATTTAATATTTCTAATCATACGTGTCACATTTCGTATTTCGAATAATATTTTTTTTGTCTTTTTTTGTTTTTTCATTTAAATAACACTATCATTAATAAAATTCAATCGATCAATTTGCATGTCAAAGTTTCATACGTGGATTACGCATCTGGTTGGAACCGGTACACCATGAAGTTCATAGGGATTTGGCCGGAAGAAAGAAAATTTAATCGAGTTTCAAGCTACAAAGTGCTAATACCAATTAGCCTTATGTTTTTTTTTATGGCTGCACCACAAACCATTAATCTTTATTTCATATGGGGTGACTTCAATTTAATCGTGGATAATCTTTCGGTGGCTAACATTACTGTTATCATCGCGCTTATTAAGATGATCACCTTTTGGTTCAACGGAAGAAGTAATTATTATGTTTCATTTTATTTTTTATACAATTTACTATAATTAACTAGCAAAGGAAAGATAACCAGGTATTCCTGATGCTTTTTATTTCAAATCTATGCATAAATATTATGCATATAGATTATATTAAAAATATTATGCATTTAAATATTATAATATATATTAAATATTACACATTTTTTAAAATGTCTTCTTCCTTTATTGGTAAATTCTTTATTGTACAAAATACAATTTATTTATTTTATCAGTATTTATAAAAATAATTTGGATCATTCTGTAATACGAATGTTCGTAATAATTTGTCGGAAAAAGATTCTCCCGTCAAGATTATATATTAATATTTAATTATAAATTCCGATCAAAAATATTTTATTGAATACTGAATAAATAATGACTCTTCTTAAAAGTTGAATTATAAATTGATTTTTTGTTTGTTCCGATCGATGCGTAAGCTATCAAGATTCTATTGTCTTTCATGGTGGACCATCGAAAAGAGGCAAAGACGGAAGAAGAAATCAACAAAATGACTAAAATTGCTAAAATATCAAGGAGAATATCAATTGGAAGTACAGTGATAACTAACAGCGTAGTTGTACTTTGGGCTATCTCACGATTCTTGTTGATGCGTCGTACCGGTCGTGCATTATTCTTACAATCATATTTTCCCTACGAGACATTGGTCACACCAAATTTTCAAATAATATCAATTGGACAAATAATATCTGCCTTTTATACAGCAACAACTTACACGGCTGTCGACACTTTCGTTGCAATGTTGATATTTCACGTGTGCGGACAATTAGCAAATCTTCGGCGACAATTGAAAAACATTTGCAACGATAAAAATGGAAATTTCAAACAAAATTTTGCCGATATCGTGAAGAAACATGATTGCCTTAACGAGTGAGTTAACAAAATAATTATTTTATTTGTATTAATAAACTCGGGAATGAGTTTTTTTCTTAACAATGATTAGGATACATTTCGTTTGTTTAGATTTGCCAACACGATAGAGGAAAAATTTAATAGAATGTTGTTGATGCAAATGCTCGGTTGTACCGTAAAACTATGCGTTTTATTCTTCCAAGCACTTTTGGTAACAACAACAACAACAACAACAAAGATTCCAAGTAAAAATTTCATAAAATTATAATATTAACGTGTTTATAATTATTCTAGTCGATTACTGAAGAAAATCAAGAACTGCTCGTGTTTCAAATATGCTTCCTAACACTTTACATATGCTATATTCTGTTACAAATTTATCTTTATTGTTACATAGGAGAAGAATTAGTATCAAAGGTATATTTGTATTTATTTTTATTTCAATAATTCTTTTTTTGTTTTTTTAATAATTTACCTTTATTGTTTAGAGCAATGAAATGGCCGACGCAGCATACGAGTGCGAATGGTACAACATAACTCCAAAACAAAGTAAATATCTTATTTTAATGATTCGTCGAGCACGATCACCATTACACATAACCGCTGGTCGATTTTGTTCATTCAATCTTCTTCTTTTTACCAAAGTGAGCAAGGAAAAACAATTCGTAACTATTTCGTAATTATTTATTCATTTGATTTTCTATTCTACAGATTTTAAAAACGTCCATGGGTTATTTGTCTGTCCTGTATACAATGAAAGCCAAACACGTAGAATAAATTTTACACGTTAGTCTAAATAATTAATTCTAAAAATTCAATTAAGGTATCCTATTATATATATATATATAGTATTCGAGGTTTCATATAAATTAGAAATAATTCATGATTCCGAATGAAACGTGTATATCAAAAACTTTGATCGGGAAGAAATTATTATATCGTTTCGTGAAATATTTATTTTCTAATTTAATATAAAAAGAAAAAAATAATATATATAAAATGTTATAAAATACGAAAGTCAGTTCGACGTCGATAAAGTAACGTGCCTGCAATGTGGATACTAATCGAATAACCATATGAGTTAAAACACGTACAAGTATCAGGCTTAGAACTTTTTAAACAAAATTTAGAAAAACACTTATCAATAATATTTAAATGTAAAATAAGAAAAACCTTAAACTCGCGCATGAATATTTGTTGATCTTTTATAACACACCTGCGCGTAAAACATACTATAACAAAATATATGAAAAATATTGAAAAAGCTTAAATGAAAATATATGTACGAAAAAGTGATATATACAAAAATTACTATAAAAAAGATTAAGGATAATAAATTACGTCGGTAAGGTATCATGCACAAACACAATACAGACATTAACATAGTAACCGAGTGAGATATATTGAAATGTGTTATGAGATTGTTTAGTATTCCTTACTATAGATGGCCATATTCAGCATGATCCTTAATAATTATTATTCGAATTTTGAGACATATAAAATAAAATTCTTAATTTGTTTTCGTTGTTATATAACTTATTAAACAACAATGATAACACCTGCGAACGTGAATTATTTGTAACATAATTTAAAGAACAACAATTGAGAAGTATAAGAATTCAATCGTGATTGATGTTATGGAGCATGCGCTAGAAATAAGCGCTTTGAACGTAGAAAATCTTTGGAGGATTAGTTCTTGATACGTCGTTGTGACGATAGCTTACATGGATGTTGATCGAGGTATTAAATTATTAATCCAAAATATATTAACATTAAATTATTATAACAAAATATATTACGTTAAATTAAACAATCCAATAAAAAAAAAACAAAAATAAGAAATATTTCTTGATTTTTTACAATACTTCTCGTTCAATATATATAAAATTTCAATATTTAATATTAATTTTCAATTAACAATATTTACATATTATCTCGATCGATTAACATATCAAAGTTTCCTACGTGGATTACGCCTGTGGTTGGAACCGAAAAATTATGAAGTTCATGGGAATTTGGCCGGAAGAAAGAAAAGTCAACAATGCGTCCAGTTACAAAGTGTTATTCCCCATCGGTTTTATGATACTTTTCATTACCATACCACAAACAACTAATCTCTACTTTATATGGGGTGATTTCGAATTAATCGTGGAAAATCTATCGGTTGCAAACATGACTATTACGATTGCTGTATTGAAAACAGCTACTTTTTGGTCCAACGGTAGATGTAATTATAAACATTCAAATTATTTCTCTTAAAAACAAATAATATATTATTTTCTAAATATAATAGAATTTTGTTGAATTATTTCTACAAATTTATTACCAGCCATGAAGGTACTCTTAACGCATATGGAAAATGATCGAAAAGAAGCCAACACCGAAGAAAATATAACGAAAATGACAAGAATTGCTGACGTTAGCAGAACTATAACAGCTGGAAGTATAATAATGTGTAATTTTCTTGTCATACTCTATGTGACATTAAGAATCGTTTTGTTACCATACACCGGACGATCACTTTTTTATAGTGCTTATTTTCCATACGACACACGGCACTTTCCAAATTTCGAATTAACTCAAATTGGTCAAGTTACAGCAGCATTTTACGCGGCCAATAGTTACACAGCTGTGGATACATTCATGATGATGTTGGTGTTACACGTGTGCGGACAATTTTCAAGCCTCAGAAAACAATTGTCCAACTTGTGTTGCGTAGACAAAAATCATTTTCAAATTGATCTGATCAAAATTGTGGAAAAATATGATATGCTCAACAGGTGAGAAGAAAATAATAAGAGAATAAGAAAATGTTTTTTTAATTTTTCATTAAAAAGTTTACTTCATAGTTATGCTGAAACAATCGAAGATAGATTCAACAACATGTTGCTTATGCAAATGATCGGTTGTACTGTACAACTCTGCGTTCAATCGTATCAAGCAATTTCGGTAAAAAAAAAAACTCTGAAATTAATTATGTGTATTCATTTGATATTTCAAGAAAATAATATCAAATTCATATGTGAGTATTCTAGGCACTTGTTGACGATGATCAAGGATTATTGATAGTCCGATTATTCTTTTTTGCGGTATACACAACATACGTCATGCTTCACATTTATTTGTATTGTTACGTCGGTCAGAAACTTTTTACCGAGGTAAATCATTTCATTTATATATTTATTGATACAAAAATAAAAATCATAAATATAACATCGTAGGGTACGGAAATGGCTTATGCTGCATATAATTGCAACTGGTATAATTTATCACCAAACGATGCTAGATGTCTAACAATAATAATGTCACGAGCACAAATATCATCGCGTATTACGGCAGGAAAATTTTGTTCTTTTAATCATGTACTTTTTAGCAACGTGAGTTAACGAATTTTATAATATTCTCTTTCTCTTGTTATAATAAATAATATTTTTCTTAATCTAATATTTTATGCTTTAACAGATTTTGAAAACATCCATGGGTTACTTGTCCGTCCTGTATGCGATGAAAACCAAAGATATGGAGTAAAATATTCAAAATAATTATTTAAACTAACATTAGATATATAACTCAATTTTTTACAATAATATTACGATAATTTAAACCAACGATCTAACGATCGTACCTTTGTTTTTTAACTTTCTATCGATTTATATCGTGAAATCTTAGATTAAAAAGATTTTACTTTACGCTGATCACACAATGGCATCGTCGGTAAGAAAAAAATGATGTATGGAATCTCTCTCAATAAAGTAACCACAAGAGTTAAGGTATATTTCAAGTAACTAGGGGCTTAGAAATTCTTACCATAGAGGGATCTGTTTTAAAACAATCTAATTCATAACTACGGCAAAGTACTCAAACATGAAAATATTAATAATTGAAACACCGAATCAATTTCATTCAAAATAATAATAAAAAATACTATTCACATTTTTACTCTTTGACAATAAAAATTATTTAAGAGATATAAATTTATAAAATTCTTAATATAAAAAGAAATGATAATAAACAACAGTCCTTAAAGAGCATGCGCTAAGAAGAAATACACTTGAAACAAAAATCAACCGAGGAGGATCAGTTCTCGATACGTCGCAGTAACGGAAGAACCTACATGGATGTATCCCGAGGTATAATAAATTACCTGACAAAAAAAAAACAAAAAAATTATATAAAAAAAAAAAAAGCATTCGATCAAATTCATCATTAACGAGATTATAATATTATTAGTTTCATCAAATCATTAGAACTTCTTACCTTCTGTTTATATATGAATAACTTACTAATACTTTGTCGATTGATCTCAACATGCTAAAGTATCCTACGTGGATTATATTTGTGGCTGGAATCGTTACTCTATGAAGATTTTGGGAATTTGGCCAAAAGAAAGAAAAATCAATGAAACATCGAGTTACTTGGTCCTTCTACCACTTAGCATGATGTTACTAATCATCAACGTACCGCAAACAATAAATCTCTACTTCATATGGGGTGATATCGATCTTATTATCGAAAACTTGTCGATTGGAAATATGACCGTGTTAATTGCGGTCTTGAAAACAATTATCTTTTGGTTCAGTGGAAGATGTAATTAAACGTATATAATTATATTAGATTAATTTTTTTCTTTCGGAAATTCGTATATACGTGTCTTCTTATAAAAAATTAATTATTCGATATTATATAAAAAAAAAAGAAAAACAAATATTTTTTTTCTTTTCTTTAAATTTTCTATAATATAAATAATACTTATAGAAAGAAGAAAAAAAAAAAAGAAAGATTCGTCATGAAAATAAATTTTCTTTTTAACGAATTATATTACTCAAGCCATTAGTGTTCTCCTATCAAACATGGAAAAGGATCGAAAAGAAACTAATGCCAAGGATGAAGTTAGAAGAATGATGAGGATCGCGAATATTTGCAGAAAGATATCTATCGGTTGTACTTTAACTTATTACATGGTCATCATTCTTTTCATCATTCTACATTTGTTATTTATACGTTATATCGGTCGAGTTCTTATAATACGCTCATATTTTCCATACAATATACAATCAACACCGAATTACGAGTTAACCATTTTTGCTCAAATCTTGGCTGCATGGTGCACAGGCGGAGTTTATACATCGGTAGATACTTTTGTGGCTACTTTAGTGTTTCACTTGTGCGGACAACTGAACAATTTGAAACATAATTTACGCGATTTGTATTCACACGATGGCAATGAAATTAAATTGAAAATTGCTAAAATCGTTAAGAAACACAATTCTTTGAACAGGTACATATATATTTTTTAAAACCAAAACAATTTTTCGTTTTTTTATTCATTTATATACGTATGATTTAATGAAATCGAGTATAACGATGTTTAATTAATGTTTTACTTGGATTTATTTGAATTTCAGATTCACCGAAACAATCGAACAAAAATTCAATGTCATGTTACTGTTGCAAATGCTCGGCTGTTCGTTGCAACTTTGTGTTACGTCTTTCCAAATACTTATGGTAAAATTTTAAATAAATAATATATATTTAAAATGTTAGTATATAGAATTTAAATATCATTACAATTATTACTAGGCCCTTGAAAGAAAAAATGGAGTTATCCTAGCTCAAACAACTTTCTTGTCGGCATACCTAATATACATATTGCTTCAAATATACCTGTACTGTTACATCGGTGAAAAACTCATTTCAGAGGTAAATCAAATTCACTTAAAATCAATTTCTTACATTTCGATTTTTCTTGATTTCTTTTTTCTTTTTAAAGAAAATTTTTGTCACAAATTGTTACGATTTTTAGAGCATTGGAATTTTTGACGCTGCCTACGAATGCAAATGGTATACTTTACCTCCCAGTGAAGTTAAATCATTGATGATAATCATGATTAGAGCCAAAGTACCACTTCGCATAACTGCAGGAAAATTTTGTTCATTCAAATATCAACTTTTCTGCAATGTGAGTTACAATATCGTGTAATTATTTTCTACTAGATTAAAAAAAAAAAAACAAAAAATAATAAAAAAAGTAACTTTTTATCAAATACCTATGACAGATTTTGAGAACGTCGATGAGTTACTTGTCGTTACTTCATGCAATGAATATCGTAAATACCGAATAAAATAAGCAAGTATATCAAAATGTATTATTATCTATTGTTGAAAAAAGTGAAATATATAGAAAATAATTTGATTATTTTATTTCTATTCTAATAATTCGTAAAAGCATAACACACAATATTGTCGATCATAGATTTTTGTCAATTTTTATTGATTTATATTTCTGAAAGTATTACTTCGAAGAGTATAATACTTAAGGCTGGTAACACGATACATCAATGTCGATAACGTAAAATATTTCCATAAATCTTAAAAGAAAGTGACCGCTGGAGTAACAATGCAAAGAAAAAGAAATATCAAAAGACTTAGAAATTTGTACAATAGAGGGATCTGTTTGATATGATCTTACGTACCTATAGCTATAACAAATTATTTCAAACGGAATAACAACAATAATTTCTATATACAATAAATCCAATTTCATTGGAAATAAATCATCCTAAAAAAAAATAATATCTTCTTTTAGCTTAATAATTAAAATTATAGTTTTCACTAATCATTTAATCAAAAAATATTTAAATATACATAGATAATACTATAAGAGTTGTCATAGAGCATGCGCTGAAAAGGAATACTTCAAACAGAAATCAAACTGGTAGGATCAGTTCTTGATACGTCGTTGTGACAGAAGTCGACATGGATGTGACCCAAGGTATAATGAATTACCTAAACAATTTACATTTAAAAAAAACAAAAAAAAAATACATTGAATAAAATTCATCATTAATCCAATTAACATATATATCAAGCCTATCATTAGTTTCATCGAATCATTTAGGAATATGATTTTAATTAATATAAACCATTACTAATACATTGTTGATCGATCGATGCAATTAAGTTTCCTACGTGGATTACATTTGTGGCTGGAATCGTTACACCATGAAGCTTTTGGGGATCTGGCCGGAGGAAAGAAAATTTCATCGATTATCCAGTTACATTGTTCTAATTCCACTCGGCTTAATGATACTATTCATCAATATACCACAAACAATAGATCTCTACTACGTATGGGGTGATATCGATTTGACCGTCGAGAACTTGTCGGTTGGAAACATGACCGTGTTAATTGCTGTCTTGAAGACAACTATCTTTTGGTTCAGTGGAGGATGTAATTACATTGTTTAATTATCATTTCTTTTATATTGTTATTAAAATAATAATTTAAAAAAATATTTTCTTTTTTATTTTCGTTTCTTTTTCTTATTTTTTCTTAACTCTCAATTAAGGTAACTTCTTTCTGATTCGCATTGAAATTTTTTATTATACTTGATAAAAAAAAATATTAAAAAAAAAATGATCTACGATCGAAAGATTTACTTTTTTTTTTTGATTGCAATTAATTGCATTACTCAAGCTATAAATATGCTACTATCCCATATGGAAAAGGATCGAAAAGAAACTAATAACGAAGAAGAAATAAGAAGAATGATGAGGATTGCTAATGTTTGCAGAAAAATTTCTATTGGAAGTACATTAACTTATTTCCTAATCGTTATACTCTTCGTTGTTATTCATCTACTATTAAATATCTACAAGGGACATGTTCTCATATTACGGTGTTATTTTCCATACGACAAACTTTCGACACCTTATTACCAGTTAACGATTATTGGTCAAACAATGGCTGGATATTGCACTGGTAGTACTTACACGTCTGTTGATATTTTCGTGGTTATATTAGTGTTTCATGCTTGTGGACAATTATCTAATTTGAGACAACAGCTTAAAAATTTGTGTCAGAAAAATGATTACGAATTTAAAACTAAACTTGCTCAAATTGTACAAAAACACGATTCTTTGAACAGGTATATATTTGTTTAGAAATTTAATTTTTGTTCACGATTTAAAATATATATTTAGACAAACTTTTTAATAACACGTACTGTAATGATTTTTTCTGTAAATAAGTATATTGTTTCTTTTTTTTTTTCATTTTTTAGATTCGTCAATATTATTGAAAAAGAATTCAATGGCATGTTACTGTTGCAAATGCTTGGTTGTTCAATACAACTTTGCGTTACGTGTTTCCAGACAATTTTGGTAAGATTTCAAGTAAATTTCTGGATATAAAAGAATATTAGTTTAAATTAAATTATATTTATTATTATTATTATTATTATAGGTCGTTGGAAGTGGTAATAAAATGGTTTTTATCCAAATATTATTTTACGGATTCTATTTGATATACGTTTTGCTTCAAATTTGTCTGTACTGTTATATTGGTGAAAAACTCATTTCAGAGGTAATCAATTTTTGTATGTTAAATATTACTCTCAAAAAAATGACAACAATTATGACGTTTGATTGAATAATAGAGCATTGGAATTGTCGATGCAGTGTACGAATGTCAGTGGTATCGTTTTTCACCTGATGAATCTAAATCTTTAATGATTATTATGTTACGGGCACGAATACCTCTTCACATAACAGCGGGAAAATTTTGTTCGTTCAGTCATAAACTTTTTGGCAACGTAAGTATTACAATATTTGACTTCTTTTATATTTACAAGATAAATAGTTCTTCGTAAAAAAAATTTATTGAATGCGCAGATTCTAAAAACATCGATGAGTTATTTATCAATGCTACACGCGATGAATGTTGTAAATACAGAATAAAATGTGTAAATATAAATATATATTGAAAATTGTACCAATTAAGAGTAAGTTATTAAAATAATTAATTATATTTTACGAAATATTGATTATTATCTTTTTAAGAAATTATTAATTATGTAATTCCTATATGTCCCCCTCAAAATGATTTGTATTAAGCAAACAATTCTTTCAATGCATAAGAAAAGATTAAATCAATATTTTGGACGTTGGAAATGTGTTGGAAAAATATTAGAATTCAGTAAATTTGGGATGGTACAATTTTTGTTTGAAACAATTAAATTGAATATAAATAATTATGCATTGATGATAAATAATTGTTATGATTTGCATGTGACAAAAAATAATGTAATTTTAAAACGTATAACTTTCTAATCGTAATCTACAAATGGAATATTTCTTTTACATTGATTTATAATTACATTATGTTTGTGACGAAAAATAAAGATTTAAAATTGACGCTAAATTTTAAATCAACTATTACATCTACTTAAAAGTATATGAAATAATATTCAAAACGTGTATTAAAATTTGGTGAAGTTTACTTATCATATATTTTGGTATGTTAATACCTATCGATTTATATTTTAAAACAATACCTCAAAATACTTAATGCTGGTAACAAAATGCATCGTCGATAACACAACGAATTTCCGTAAATCTTAGATCACCATAACCACTAGAGCAACAATATGTAAATAACAAGTTACTTAGAAACTTTCACCATAGAGGGATCTGTTTCATATGACTATAAAAATAGCTATAGCATTCACACACAAACAAACATAAAAATAAAAATATATTTCTTATAAATAAACGCGCGTAGGGGGACCATAATCGACAACTAAAGGACACATGCATTTATCAATTTTATAAACGAAAGTTATTAACGACATTAAATAAATATTCATTCCAAATATGTATATATAACATAGCACAGCAAGTATATTCCCATAGAGCATGCGCTAGAAAATATTTCTTCAAATAGAGAAATATACTAACAAGGATGATCAGTTCTCGTTACGTCGTTGTGACAGAAGCTTACACATGGATGAGCCCGAAGGTACAATGAATTACTGAACAAATAAAAATTGAAAAACCAAAAAATAAAAAAAATAAAAAACAAAACAAACACCATCAAAATTCATCACCAATCAATAGTTCGTACTAATCGTTAGTTTCATCAATATCATTAAATATTATATATTATCCATATTTATACACGATTATTATAATTCTACATCGATCGGTCAACGTAATAAAGTTTCCTACGTGGATTACATTTGTGGCTGGAATGGTTACTACCTGAAAATTTTGGGAATCTGGCCTGAGGAAAGAAAATTTAATCGACTATCCAGTTACATTGTTCTAATGCCACTCGGCATGATGATAGTATTCATCAACATACCGCAAACGGTAGATCTTTATTACATATGGGGTGATCTCGATGCGATCGTCCAAAATTTGTCAATTGGAAACGTAATCGTGTTAATTGCGGTATTAAAGACTATCATCTTTTGGTTTCATGGAAAATGTAATTATAAATCTTATTTCAATTTCAACATTTCATTATTTTTAATTCTTATACGATTAATATTTATAATTCGGATTTTTATTCGTCAATAATTATTTGATTATAAATCAAAATATTTAGAAAATAAAATACAGAAATTAATTTCTTTTTTTTTAAATTAATTACATTACTCAAGCCATTCGTACGCTGCTAATAATTATGGAAGAAGATCGGAAAGAAGCAAGTACCGAGGAAGAAGTGAGAACGATGATGAGGACCGCAGAAATTTGCAGAAAAATATCCTCTGGATCTATTTTAACGTATACCATACTTCTCTTTATATTCATCACCCTGCAAATTCTTTTAGTTTATATTGTCGGACGTGTTCTCATATTGCGTTCATATTTTCCGTACAACATACAACAGACACCGAATTATCAGTTAACTATTATTGCTCAAATGACGGCTGCATATTTAACAGGCGGAACTTATACTGGTGTAGACATTTTTGTAATTACTTTAGTGCTTCACGCATGCGGACAATTTGAAAATTTGATACAACGATTACGCAACATGTCTACTAAAACGGACGATGATTTTCAAACTAAGCTCGCTCAAATTGTTCAAAAACACAATGCTTTAAACAGGTATATATGATTTATTTTTATTGAATTTTTTTTTGTTTTTCATTTTTTTTTTTTTTAATTATAATTTCTAATCATTCGCGCGCGTAATCTTTTCTCAATTTTTGTTTGCAGATTCATCGAGACGATCGAAGAACAATTTAATGATATGTTATTATTGCAAATGCTATGCTGTACGATTTTACTTTGCGTTACATGCTTCTTGGCAACATCGGTGAGATGTTTAAATAAAAACTATTAGATTTGTTTAATTGAAAAATTAAAAAAAAAAAAAAAAAGAAAACATTTGGATGATTGTGTTTTTGATTCTAGTCAATCGGAAGAAACAATAATATGATGACAGTTCAATTAATGTTCTTTATGGTATATTTAACACATATTTTGCTTCAAATGTTTTTGTATTGTCATATTGGTGAGAGACTACTTTCCGAGGTAAATGATTTTATTTTCAATTCTTATGTTAACGGAAGAAAAAGAAAAAGAAAAAAAAATAATTCGATATTATATAGGGTACAGGAATTATCGATGCTACATATGAATGTAAGTGGTATACTTTACCACCCAATGAAGCTAGATCATTAATGATAATTATGGTTAGAGCACGAATACCACTGCAGCTTACAGCTGGTAAATTTTGTCAGTTCAGTCATAATCTTTTTACTAATGTAAGTAAAAAATATAACACATTTGTATAAGTGGATGAATTGAAAAATTTTCAATCTAATATAGGAAACAATTATTTCGATCGAACTTATTTTTATTTGACTAAAGAAATGAAAATTTTTATTTGCTAAGGATGAAAACTGTTCAATTCAGCCCTTGTATATTAAATATATATATATATATATAATTCATTATAATACATATACTCTGCAGATTTTGAAGACATCAATGAGTTACGTGTCGGTACTGCATGCAATGAATCTCGGAAATGTTGAATAAAATAAACTGATGTATTTAAATGTACTATCAAATGTTGAAAAGTAGTAATGTATTACAAAGAATTTGTTCTATTCACAATGTTATAAAATATTGAACTATATTTTAATGAGCTTGTGTTATGTTTCTCAAAAATTATTGATTATATCATTTCTACGGTATAACAAAAATTAGTCTTCCATAGTATTCAATTTTTTGCCAATATTTAAGGGAAAGATTCTGTTAGATGTTTGTGATATCGACAATGTGTGTCGGTAAGTTAACATACTCTAGTGTTAGCTAGAATGATGACAGAGTATAACCATGAGGGTTGTAGCACGCAAGCATACAACAAATCGCTTAGGGTGTTTTACGATAGAGGGATCTTTTAAGGATACTCCTTCATACAAAAAATACTACATATATATGAAAAAGAGTATCCAAATTCTATAAAACAATAAAACCTTTCGTAAATTTAAAGAATCTCATTTGCCCATATTTAATAGATTTTAAATAATTACATTTACGAATGGAATAAAAATAATCTTAAAAGTTGTTCCGGTCAAAACAATAGCTGATTTCATAGAGCATGCGCCACGCATGATTCGAGAATAATATTATACGAAATGCAAAAGATACGGTTGTAAAAGAATCAGTTGTTCTTGATACGAGGTTGTCATAAGAAGCAACATGAGCGTTGATCGAGGTAGAGATAGTTAACAAATTATTTCACTCCCTTTTTTTTCAATCAATCCTAACACTATTTTTATTTAATAAAAAAAAACTGTTTTAAAAATTTCTATTTATTATTAAATAAAATGACAAAAATGATCGGTAACGATAATTTAATCGCAATTTAATCGCAAAGACAAAATTTCTAAAGTGCGTTTAACGAATAAAATTTATTTTCTTATTTTTTCAAACGCGATTGTAAATTTTCTCAGATTTGAATAATAAATCATATTGATCCGAACTTATACCTATTGCTATTAGTTATGGTCACGCGATCATGACCACCAAATATGTAATTCTCAATAATTCCTGTATTTTCCGAAATCATTGCACACATTATAGTTGAAATCTAATATTATTATACTAACGCGACCTATGTTAACAAAAGTTTGGCAAGTTGAATACGCTTGCGGATGGAACTTATACACGATGAAATTCATTGGAATTTGGCCGGAGGAAAGAAGGCTCGATCGAATTTCAAGCTACAAAGTATTAATAGGGATTGCCTTCATCATATTTTTCTGCACAATACCACAATACTGGCAGCTAATTATCGATCGACATGATTTCGATTTAGTTATGGAAAATATATCTGTAGACAACTTAAATGGAACTATCGCGTTCATAAAAATGATCTTCTTCTGGTCGAGCGGAGAACGTAAATACATTTCATTTAATTCGACACACTATTAATTATCATGTCAATTTAAAATCACACAATTTAAATTTATACTTAATCGTAACATCAAGTTACATACTTAAATATTTTTTACGAAGTATAATTGTATTTAGTTAATTAACAATTCAAATGAACAATTATATTCGTAAACAAACGATGAAAATAATTAAACACGAACAATTATATCAAATTGAATTATTTTTCTCACATTTCATTTTCACATTTTGATCAAAGCAATAAAAGGCCTCCTTTCGGCGATGGAAGTAGATTGGAAAGAAGTGTCAACAAAAAAGGAAGAACAAAAAATGATGAAACTAGCAAGATTCAGCCGAATTTTAGCAACGAGAGCGACCGAAATAAGTTATGCACTTATCGCGGTTTACATTGTTAAAAGATGCTTGTCAATGCGTAACGAAGGTCGGCTACCATTCATCTCATCGCATTTTCCATTCGATTACTTGACCAGTCCGATATTCGAATTGACGTTCGTCTGTCAAGTTATTGGTGCAGTTTATTTTACTACAGTTTACACATCAGTCGATACTTTCTTAACAATGTTGATCCTTCACGTGTGTGGACAACTTTCGAGGCTACAAGAAGATTTGATTAATTTAAATTCTAATACGAGACAAGAATTTCAACAAAAATTGGGTTACATCATCCGAAGACACGATCATTTAAACAGGTAATTGTTAATTAATTATAATTTTATGATCAACCGCAATTTTAATTGATTTTTTCCAAGGTTCGTCGATACAATTGAAGACCAATTCAACATAATGCTCCTTTTTCAAATGCTTGGTTGTACATTGCAATTATGCATCGAATGTTTTCAAGGACTCATGGTAACATTTTAATAATTCAACAGATTCGTTTAATATTCAAGAAACTTTTTGCAAATTATTTGAAAGGAATTATTACTCGCTAATAATTTTATTAAAAATATTAACGCGAATGTGAATTTTAGTTAATGGCTGGGGAAGGTGAAAAGATGCCATTGATAGAAATGTTTTTTTTCGCGTTCTACGTATTCTATGTTCTACTTCAATTATATCTATACTGCTATGTCGGTGAGAAACTTTGGACAGAGGTTAGCCAATATTGTAATTTCACAAAATTTATTCTATATAAAATATTAAAATACCAATATGAAGTATGTCATTTAAGAGTACCGAGGTTGCACGAGCTGCTTACGAATGTAAATGGTACGATTTCTTACCCCACGAAGCAAAATCACTGATATTAATAATCCATCGTTCGCGATCACCTTTACGTCTAACCGCAGGCAAATTTTGTATCTTTAATCATGAACTTTACAGTAGCGTAAGTAATCGTTATACTTAAAATAAATAAAAAATATTATCTATAAAAACGAGACCTCCTGTGTACACTTGATATTTATATTACAGGTTTTGAAAACATCAATGGGTTATTTATCTGTCTTACGTACGACCATGATAAAAGATGATTAATATTCCGGATTTTTTTATTCTAAAGATATAAATTACTATACTATCTGAAAGTTGAATATTTTCGAAAATAAAATATGTAGATTATATTATATTCGTAATTTAACTATAATTCTCGAAACCCATTTTAATCTACCTAAATAATAATTTAATACGTATATCTTTTAAAGAAAAGTATAAGAATTAGTTAACATAAGATTCATTATAACAAACGAGTTACAAATTAGTATGATCATTTTAAAGTCTAATCGTATTTTTGCAAAAAAAATACTTAGCCAAATAGACCGACAATAGAAGTGTGTATTTCGAGAAATAAAATCCTTCTTATGGAAACGAATTATTACTACATAATAACCTTAATTTATACTTTATTACTAAAGAAAAAAGAAAATGAAAGAAAACTAATGCTTATCACGTTTAACATTCAGTAAACTAATTTAAATTGCAAGGTCTACTCTAAAAGAATATTTATAAACCGTATGGTATAAAACTCGATGAAAATTTCATTTCAGTAAAAATAATAATACGTGTGTTACGCATAAAGGATGCACAAAATCATTGAAAATGCATCATAAAGTTAAAGATAAAATTTTTCTTCTCGTCATCTATCAACCCCCAACCACTTTTTCTCCTTGTCCTTCACCACCCTTATCTCCTTCAACCCTCTTCCTTCCCCTACCTTTATATTTCTACTTCTTTTACACCCTTATTCCTCAGACAATATTTTTCTCCGAACCTTAAATACATTTTTTAACAGCTCGGACTCCGATCACTTGTCATATTGACCTGAACACGAAGGGAACGCAATACTACACGATAAATGCATGATTAATAAAGAAGAACCGATGAAACTATCAATTATGACGATTCGTCGAGCTATAGCATCATCGAATATTCTAAAGACGTATTTGAAACATCTCCTACGAAAGGACTTCAAAATGCGTAAGCTATAGTTTTCTACGTGGTTAACACTTATAGCTGAAATCCTTGCACCGTAAAGATATTGAGAAATTAACTAAACAAAAAATTCATATCTGGAATCTAATTATTAAATTAAAAAATACTATAATTTTTTATACACATATATATATGTTATCGAAACTATTCTCTTTACAAATCACTTTAAAACATTATTTTTTATATGTGACTCTATGATTTCTTATAATTTCTATTTATTTATAGATTAATATTTTTTTTACAGATTCGTGTGTATACGCATGAAAAATTATTTTATAACATGTTACTGATGCAAATACTGTCCGATAATTTCAAATATTTTTGGTAAGATTCGTAATAAATTACTGAACAGAAATTAGTAAGATAAAATATGGTTATCCTATAAGATCATGAGATGTTTTATTTAGGTAATTAAACTAATATTAACACTTGGCTGATAAACCATAATACAAAAGTTTCTTCCATGTGGATTACATTCTTGATTGGAATGCCCAAACAATGAGAACATTTGGGATCTTTTAAGAGGAAAGATAATGTAATCGAGCATTCAATTATACTGTCTAATACCACTCACCGCGTTAATACTATTCACCATCATACTACAAAGGGTAGAACTCTAATATACATTAGGGTGTTATAGATTACTTTGCCGAAAACCTGTCAGTAAGAAATGTGATCTGTGATAATTGCGTATCTTAAAGAAGACCATCCTTTGTCTTAAAGGATTAGACTATATTGTGCGTTTAATAATAGAAAACTAATTTACCGCATCGATGATTGGTTGTTGTTTGATAAACATTTCTTTTTAACTCAATATGATACATCACGTTTTTCTCTTTCATGTTACGTAATTTCACTCAATTTTATTGCTAAAAAATGATTCTAAAGTTCGTATTCGCAGTTAGAAATATTTTTTATGATATTTAAATGATCAATTACACTTTATTCCAGCATCATATAAAATTAAGATCTTTTTGGTATTTAATTTTATTAATATTTAAGAAAAAAGATTTGTTAGATATTTGTAATATCGGCAATGCGTGTCGGTAAGTTAGCATATTGTAGTTACAACTAGTATGATGATAGAGTAACCACGAGGGTTATGGCAAGCAAAACATAGCAAATCGCTTAGAATTTTCTACGACAGAGGGATCTTTTAAGGATATTCCACCCTAAAAAATAACTATTCGAGTGTCAAAGTATCAATAAATTAAAAAACAGAATAAAATTTTGTCTAAAATAAAAGTACCTCATACATCGAGATTATATATACATTGAAAAAATGTTAATTTTAAAAAAAATCTAGGCAAGATTGATAATCATTCTCGTCAGAAAATCTCAGCGACTTCAAAGAGCATGCGCCACGCATGATATTCAACAGAAATATCATGCGAAATAGGATAGAAACGAACAAAAGAATCAGTTCTTGATAGGAAGTTGTCACAAGAACAAACATGAACAATCGTCGAGGTAGTTCATTGATTGAAAATTTGTTCACCTTATTTTTTAATTATTCCTAACAATCTTCCTTCATTTTTTATTTTATTGAAATTCTTGATCATATGATAATAATGAAATAATCAAAATTTAACGTCAACGCGATTAATCTGTAAAGTGAATATTGTGAATTTTATTTATTTTCTCTCCTTTTTTCTCCTTGAATTCGATGCTAAATCTTCACAGATTTGAATAATATATTATACTGAATAGTACTTTCGAAATTACTACTGGTTATAGTCACGCGATCATGACCACCAAATATGTGATTCTCAATAATTCCTGTATTTTCCGAAATCATTGCACACTTTATAACTGAAATCTAATATAATTATACTAATTCGATGTATGTTAACAAAAGTTTGGCAAGTCGAATACAGTTGCGGATGGAACTTATACACGATGAAATTTATTGGAATTTGGCCGGAGGAAAGAAGGATCGATCGAATTTCAAGCTACAAAGTTTTAATAGGGATTGCCGTCATCACATTTTTCTGCACTATACCTCAATACTGTCAGCTTTATATAGATCGACATAATTTCGACTTAGTTATGGAAAATTTATCGGTAGACAACCTAAATGGAACTATCTCGATCATAAAAATGATCTTCTTTTGGTCAAGCGGGGAAAGTAAATAGAATTTTTTTATATCGATCACATATCTATCATATCAATTCAAGATCAAACATAATCTAAAGTTCTATTAAACTGATATTTAAACAATACTTTCCAAATATGTATCAATAAGATTTATTTTTAACAAAGTATAATTCAATAAAAGTAATTAAAAGATTATATACAGTATAATTCTTTTAATAAAATGACAATTAATAGAAACCTAAGTAATTAAATCAAATTTTATTATTTTTCTCACATTTTCATACATATTTTTAAATATCATTTTGATCGTAGCAATAAAGGGTCTCCTTTCCGCAATGGAAGTAGATTGGAAAGAAGTGTCATCGAAAAAAGAAGAACAAAAAATGATGAAACTCGCGAGATTAAGCAGAATTTTAGCAACGAGAGCGACCGAAATAAGTTATGCACTTATCTCGGTTTACATTTTAAAAAAATGCGTCGCGATACATAACGAAGGTCGAATACTATTTTTCCTATCGTATTATCCATTTAATTCAATGATTACTCCAATGTTTGAAATTACGTTCGTCGGTCAAGCGATTGGTACAGTTTATTTTACAACAGTATATACCGCAATTGATACTTTCTTAGTAATGTTGATCCTTCACGTGTGTGGACAACTTTCGAGGCTACAAGAAGATCTGATTCATTTAAATTCTACTACAAGAGAAGAATTTCACAATAAGTTAAGTTACATCGTAAGAAGACACGATTTTTTAAACAGGTAATTGTTAATTAATTATAATTTTTGAATCAAATATAAAATTAATGAATTTTTTCCAAGATTCGTCGACACGATTGAGGACCGGTTCAACATAATGCTACTTTTTCAAATGATTGGTTGTACGCTGCAATTATGCATGGAATGTTTTCAAGGGCTTAAGGTATTATTTTAATAAGCCTAAAAGATTCGTCAACAACAATTCGTTAATTAAAAATATTATCACTATTATGAATTTTTTAGTTAATGGCTGGGGAAGGTGAAAAAATGCCATTGATAGAAATGTTTTTTTTCGCGTTCTACGTCTTCTATGTTCTACTTCAATTATATCTATACTGCTATGTCGGTGAAAAACTTTGGACCGAGGTAAGCCAACATAAGTATTTTCAAAAAATTTATTACGCATAAAGTATGAAAATTTCAATTATAAGTGTGTCCCTTTAAGAGTACTGAAATTGCTCGTGCTGCTTACGAATGTAAATGGTATGATTTATTACCCCATGAAGCTAAATCACTGATATTGATAATCCGTCGTTCACGATCACCTTTATGTCTAACTGCAGGCAAATTCTGTACCTTTAATCATGAACTTTATAGTAGCGTAAGTAATCATTATACTTAAATGAATAAAAAATATTATCTATAAAAACGAGACTCCTGTGTATACACTTGATTTTTATATTACAGGTTTTGAAAACATCAATGGGATATTTGTCTGTTTTACGTACTACAATGATGAAAGATAATTAATATTCCCGATTTTTATTCTAAAGATATAAATTATTATACTATCCTATAGTTAAATATTTTCAAAAACAAAATACGTAGATTATATTTTATTCGTAATTTAGCTATAATTCTTGAAACCCATTTAAATCTGCTTAAATAATAATTTAAAACGTATGCCTTAAAGCAAAGTATGAGAATTAGTTAACATAAAAATGATTATAACAAACGAGTTATAAACTAGTATGATCATTTTAAAATCTAGTCGTATTTTTGCAAAAAAATACTTAGCCAAATAGACCGACAATAGAAGCGTGTATTTGAAGAAATAAAATCCTTCATATGGAAACGTATTATTACTTTATAATAACCTTAAAATTTATATATTTTATTACTAAAGAAAAAAAAAGAAATAAAACTAATGCTTATCACGTTTAAAATTCAACAAACTAATCTACATTTCATGAATTACTCGAAAAGAATATTTATAAATCGTATTGTATAAAATACGATGAAAATTTCATTTGAGAAAATAATAATACGTGTGTGTTATGCATAAAGGATGCACAAATTCATTGAAAATGCAACATTAAATCGAAGATAAAATAATTCTACCTGAAATATATTCCACCCTTGATAATCTCCTTCACGTCTTGTACCTCCCTCTCCTCTTCGATTCCCTCTTCCTCCGCCTACTCTTATGCAATTCTACTTCTTTTAAACTCTTATTCCTCAGATAACATTTTTCTATAAAACTTGAATACATTTTTTAACAGTTTGAACTCCGATCACTCGTTGTTATGTCGTGAACGCGTAAGTGCACGTAATACCACTCGATAGATGCATGATTAATAAAGAAACAACCAATGAAACTATCAATTACGACAATCCATTGAGTTATAACATCATCGAATATTCTAATGACGTAGTTGAGACGGAACTTAAAAATGCGTGCGCAATGTGCGCTCAAGTTTTCAACGTGGTATACACTTATGATTGGAATCCTCGCAACATGAAGATCTTAAGATATTAATTAACCAATAAATTAATCTATTATGGAATATCTTGTCCTACAAAAAGTACACTTTTTTTATAAAGGTATATGTATGTTTTTTATATATGTTTTTTTACTTTATAAATCACTTTAAAAAATGTTTTATATTTGACCACGTTTCTAACTATTTTTCGGTTTATGTTTTTTTTTACAGATTCGTGGATATATATGGAAATTTTTTAACAACATATTACTGTTCCATGTGCTATTCGATGTTTCCAAGTATTTTCGGTAAGATTTTTTATTAATTACTGAAACAAAAATTAATAGATTAACATTTTTTTCTTTAGTCTAAGACAAACGTAATAACTGCAGCTATAATATTGTTAAGTTTCTTATTATTTTAATAATTAAATTATTATTAAAACTTATCTGTGTGTGATCGACCATAATACAAAAATTTACCCTTATGTGTATTAAA
This sequence comes from Polistes canadensis, assembly GCF_001313835.1. Lineage (NCBI taxonomy): Eukaryota > Metazoa > Arthropoda > Insecta > Hymenoptera > Vespidae > Polistes > Polistes canadensis. Next base: position 959,126 of record NW_014569575.1, read on the forward strand.
TTTGTAATTAGAATCCCAAAACAATTAAAACATTTGGAATCTTTTAATAGGAAAAAAAATTTAATCGAGCATTCAATTACTCTCAATGCTATTAACCATCATACCACCAAGGGTAGAACTCTAATATACATAAGGGTGTTATAAATTACATTGTCGAAAATCAGTCAATGGGAAAATTTGTATTAGCAGTTATAAATATTTTGTTTTTTAAATGATCAATTACTTTATTCTAGCATCCTATAAAATTAGGATCTTGTTGGTATTTAATTTTATCAATATTAATGAGAATATTTGTCAGATATTTGTAATATGCAATGCGTGTCGGTAAGTTAGCATATTGTAGTTGCAACTAGAATGATGATAGAGTAACCACGAGGGTTATGGCAAGCAAAACATAGCAAATCGCTTAGAATTTTCTACGACAGAGGGATCTTTTAAGGATAATCCTCCCTAAAAAAATAACTATTTGAAAATGCTAAAGAGTATAAATAAATTATAGAACAGAATAAAATTTTGCCTAAAATAAAAGTACCTCATACATCGAGATTATGTATACATTGAAAAAATGTTAATTTTAAAAAAAATCTAGGCAAGATTGATAGTCATTCTCGTCAGAAAATCTCAGCGACTGTAAAGAGCATGCGCTACACATGATTCAACAGTAATATCATGCGAAATAGGATAGAAACGAACAAAAGAATCAGTTCTTGATAGGAAGTTGTCAAAAGAACAAATATGAACAATCGTCGAGGTAGTTCATTGATTTAAAATTTGTTCACCTTATTTTTTAATTATTCCTAACAATCTTCCTTCATTTTTTATTTTATTGAAATTCTTGATCATATGATAATAATGAAATAATCAAAATTTAACTTCAACGATTAATCTGTAAAGTGAATATTGTGAATATAATTTATTTTCTCTTTTTTCTTCTTGAATTCGATACTAAATTTCGTGAGATTTGAATATTACATTATACTGAATAATACTTTCGAAATTGCTACTGGTTATAGTCACGCGATCAAGATCACCGAATATGTGATTTTCAATAATTTCTATATTATCCGAAATCATTGCACACTTCATATCTGAAATCTAATATAATATTATTAACGCGATCTATGTTAACAAAAGTTTGTCAAGTTGAATACACTTGCGGATGGAACTTATATACGATGAAATTCATTGGAATTTGGCCGGAGGAGAGGAGACTGGACCGAATTTCTAGCTACAAAATTTTAATAGGGATCGTCTTCATCATTATTTTCGTCACTATACCTCAATACTGGCTGCTGTATATCGATCGACATGATTTCGACTTGATTATTGATATTTTATCACTGGACAGCATTAATGGAACAATCGCGTTTATAAAAATGATCTTCTTCTGGTCAAGCGGAGAACGTAAATACATTTCATTTATTTCGATTCCCTTAATAAATATCATGTCAAATTAAAATCATATAATTTTAAGTTATACCTAATTGTTAGCCAATGTTCAATATTTAAAACTTGTTTTCAAATTATGTATCAATAGGATGTACCTTTAGTAGAATTCAATTCGATAAAGTTAATTAACAATTGACATGCACTATTATTTTTTTAAAAAACATAACTAAAAATACAAACTCGTACAATGCTATTTAATATTATTATTTTTCTCATATTTCTATACTTATATTTTTATTTATTATTTCGATCAAAGCAATAAATAACCTGCTATACGCAATGAAAGTAGATTGGAAGGAAGTGTCAACGGAAATGGAAGAAAAAAAAATGATGAAAATCGCAAGATTTAGCAGAAATTTAGCATCAAGAGCAACCGAACTCTGTTATGCCCTTATCGCGGTTTACATTTTAAAAAGATGCTTGTCGATGCGTAACGAAGGTCGACTACCATTTTTCCCTTCGTATTATCCATTCAGTGCAATGTCCAGTCCAATATACGAATTGGCGTTTGTCGGTCAAGCGATTGGTACTATTTATTTTACTACAGTCTACACAGCAGTTGATACTTTCTTAGCCATGTTGATCCTTCACGTGTGTGGACAACTTTCAAGGCTACAAGATAATCTGATTAATTTGAATTCTAATACGAGACAAGAGTTTCAGAATAAGTTACGTTACATCATCAGAAGACACGATTATTTAAAAAGGTATTTGTTAATTAGTTATAATTCTACAATCTCAATTGTAATATAAATCATTTTTATTTTTCAAGATTCGTTGATACGATTGAGGATCAATTCAACATAATGCTTCTTTTTCAAATGCTTGGTTGTACATTGCAATTATGCATCGAATGTTTTCAAGGACTTAAGGTATTGTTTTAATAAGATTAAATGATTCGACAACAACTAATTCAATTAAAAATATTAACATTACTATGAATTTTTTGTTTAGTTAATGGCTGGGGAAGGTGAAAAGATGCCATTGATAGAAATGTTTTTTTTCGCGTTCTACGTGTTCTATGTTCTACTTCAACTATACCTATACTGTTTTGTTGGTGAGAAACTTTGGACCGAGGTTAGAAAACATCAGTAATTCAATTATTTATTTGCTATAAAGTATGAAAATTTCAATGAAAAGTATGTCATTTAAGAGTAACGAGGTTGCTCGTGCAGCTTACGAATGTAATTGGTATGATTTATTACCCCACGAAGCTAATTCACTGATATTAATTATCCGTCGTTCACGATCACCTTTTCGTCTAACTGCAGGCAAATTTTTTACTTTAAATCATGAACTTTACAGTAGCGTAAGTAATCATTATACTTAAGTGAATGAAAAATCTTAGCTATACAAAACGAGACACCTGTACACACTTGATTTTTATTTTACAGGTTTTGAAAACATCAATGGGATATTTGTCTGTTTTACGTACCACAATGATGAAAGATGATTAATATTCCCGATTTTTTTATTCTAAAGATATAAATTACTATACTATCCTAAAGTTGAATATTTTCAAAAAAAAACAAAATATGTAGATTATATTTTATTCATAGTTTAGCTCTAATTTACTAAACCTATTTAAATCTACTTAAACAATAGTTTAAAACTTATGCCTTAAAACAAAGTACTTAACATAAGAATGATTATAACAAACGAGTAACAAACTATTATAATCGTTTTAAAGTCTAGTCGTATTTTTGCAAAAAAATAAACACTTAGCCAAATAGACTGACAATAGAATTGTGTATTTCAAGTAATAAAATTCTTCGTCTAGAAACGTATTATTATCACATCATAATTTGATTCTGCTACGAATCAACTGCAAAAGTAAATTTTTAATTATGTACTTTAAATGATACAAAATTAAATTTATCGCTACTTAATTATCCTGTAAAATTAGGTTTTTTTTAGGTATTGAGTTTTGTCAATATTAAAAAGAAGATTTGTTAGATATTTATAGTATCGGCAATGCGTGTCGGTAAGTTAACATATTGTAGTTGCAACTAGTATGATGATAGAGTAACCACGAGAGTTATGGCAGACAATAGATAGCAAATCGCTTAGAATTTTCTACGACAGAGGGATCTTTTAAGGATAATCCTCCGTAAAAAATAACTATTTGAAAATGACAAATTATCAATAATTTATACAATAAAATAAATTATTTCCAAAACAAATGTATCTCACATGTATCGAGAGATTGTGCATATATTAAATATATTAATTTATGAAAGAATCTAGGTCGGATTTAAAAAATATCTAGGTAGCCATTCTTGTCAGAAAAGCTCAGCGATTTCATAGAGCATGCGCCATACATGATTCAACAGTAATATCATGCGAAATAGAAAAAAATGCGAACAAAAGAATCAGTTTTTGATAGAACGTTGTAACAAGAACCAACATGAGCATTCGACGAGGTAGTTCATCGATTTAAAATTTGTTTACCTTATTTTTTAATTATTTCTAATAATTTTTCTTTATTTTTTAAATTATTGAAATTCTTGATTTTATGATAATAATGAACGGTATTACAAATAATCATAATTTAACGTCAACGCGATTAATTTGTAAAGTGAATATTGTGAATATCATTACTAAGTTTACTCTTAGGGAAGTTGTTTTTTTGGACGGGTTTAATTAAGATGAACACAATATTTATCCGTTGAACGTTTCGTCTCTATTTGAGACTTCCTCAGCAACTTGATAGTTATGTTCATAAGTCAATATAACATCATTTTTATTACAGTCATAAGTTTTCACTATCTTATAAATAGAGTCAATTTTTAAGAACGTTATTCTACTATAACTTTTCGAACACTACTAATATCATTTATTTTCTTCTTTTGTCTCCTTGAATCCGATACTAAATTTTGTCAGATTTGAATAATATATTATACTGAATAGTACTTTCGAAATTGCTAGTAATTCTAGTCACGCGATCATGACCACCGAATATGTGATTCTCAATAATTTATGTATTTTCCAAAATTATTGCACACTTCGTACATGAAATCTAATAATGAGGTTACATTAACGTGCTCTATGTTGACTAAAGTTTGGCAAGTGGAATACGCTTGCGGATGGAACTTATTCACGATGAAATTCATGGGAATTTGGCCCGAGGAGAGAAAATTCGATCAAATTTCCAGCTACAAAGTGTTAATAGGGATTGCCTTCATCATCTTTTTCTGTACTATACCTCAATACTGGCTACTTTATATCGATCGACATGATTTCAACTTGATTATGGAAAATTTATCACTGGACAACATTAATGGAACAGTCGCGTTTATTAAAATGATCTTCTTCTGGTCAAGCGGAGGACGTAAATACAATTAATTTAATTCATAATCTCTAGGACGCCATGTTCAATTTTATCGCACATTTAGATTTTTTATTCTTTTCAATAAATCTGCAATATAAATTATAATTTTCAATTACCGTGGTGTGTGTAAAATATTGTGACTAATAGAAATAATATTAACTATAATTTTCTTTACAAGACATGAATATAATTTTTTTTAAAAAAGTAATTAGAAAAGTACAGTTAAAATAAATGCACCAATAATTAAACTCGTTACAACGGCTGACTATTTTTAAGGAAAACGTGAAAAATAAGATTTTTAGACTAATTGGAATCTTTCAAAAAAAGAAACGATAAAATTGTGATAGAATGATATAGTACATTTATTACATCTTTTTCGAAAGACCCATCCATTGCCAACTGCAAAATATCTCATAGATTTTCTTTTTTGTTTTCATTAAATCATTATCAAAGCCACTTAAAAAAGATATCTGAAACTACTAAACAATGAATTGAAACAAATTTCATTATTTTCTATAAAAATTAACTTTTGACTATTTTCGCATTCAGGAAAACGCGTGTTTAATTTTATCTGTAATGATAGAGTTAAAAATCTTATTATCTACGTTCCCTAAAAAATGGTCAACGATTGATACGAGTTCAATTACTGATATCATTTTCCTAAATATACGTTTACGTGTTGAAAAGTTTTGAGACAACGTCAACAACTAAAAGTGAGTTTGGCCGAACAACAAATTCTTTCTATGTCAGACTCAAAACTTTTCCACCCACCCGCGTAAAGAATCGTTACTCTTTGCAAATATTTTCTTCTTATATTGAAATCCTGATTTAAATTTGTCATTATCACTAAAGAAATAAAGGATCTTCTTACCGCAATGGAGGAAGACTGGAAAGAAGTGTCAACAAAAGAAGATGAACAAAAAATGATGAAATATGCAACGTTCAGCAGGAAGATAGCAACTAGAGCAACTGCTATCTGTTATGGTATTATCGTGTCTTATACTGCGAAAAGAATTTTATCAATGCGTACTCTTGGTCGGCTTACATTTTTTCCTTCGTATTATCCAATCGAAACAATGGACAGTCCATTGTTCGAATTCAAATTCATCGGTCAAATGATAGCCACAACTTATTATACCGTAACGTATACATCTGTAGATACTTTTCTAGTAATGTTGATTCTTCACGTGTGTGGACAACTTAAAAGATTGCAAGACGAATTGGTTAATTTGAATATCGGTACGAGTAGAGAATTTCAGAACAAGTTAAGTTATATCGTCAGAAGACACGATCATTTGAACAAGTAATTATAATCAGTATGTTATTAATTAATTTGAATATTATAATCATGAGATATAATGATTATATAATTAAGATACATGTTTTGTTAAAGATTCATCGATAAGATTGAGGACCAATTCAACATAATGCTACTCTTTCAAATACTTGGTTGTACTTTGCAATTATGCATGGAATGTTTTCAAGGACTTATGGTAAACATTTTAAAAATATAAAATAAACTTGTCCATGCACACATTTATATATATGCATCTATTGTCTAACAATTTTTCAACAGATTTTTAATTAGGATAAAATTTGTACAAAAATTTAATATCAAATAATAATTATTTGCAATATTATTAACATAATTCACTAAAAAAAAAAAACGGCACGTTACTTTCTATCTACACGAAAATTTCAACTATTTAAAAATTAATCAAATCTATTATGAATTTCAGTTAATGGTCGGAGAAGGAGAAGAGATGCCATTAATTGAAATTTGCTTTTTCGGTTTTTACATCTTCTATGTTTTACTTCAATTATACCTATACTGTTACGTCGGAGAAAAACTTTGGACCGAGGTGAATAAAATATTGTAATACAAAAAATGACTTTGTTATAATGAAATATGATAATACCGAATAAAAGTGTATCCTTTCAGAGTACCGAAGTTGCTCGTGCTGCTTATCAATGCAATTGGTACGATTTATTACCTCACGAATCCAGATCACTGATATTAATAATCCGTCGTTCACGAGAACCTTTGCGTCTCACTGCAGGAAAATTCTGTACTTTGAATCATGAACTTTACAGTAGCGTAAGTAATCCTTTCGTATTACTAAACAAACAATAAATAATTGTTTGGTATATCTAAGGAAATAAAAAATCGTAATTAAAAAAAATACGATATATCTGTAAATTGAATTTTTAATTTTTCAGGTTTTGAAGACATCAATGGGCTATCTATCTGTTTTACGTGCAACGATAATAAATGATGAATGAAACTTCGTATTTAATTAAAAAACCATAAACTGCTATACTTTCTTAGAGTTGAATTTTATAGACACAAACAAAATATATAATATATACGAATATATATGATGTTTTACCTCGTAATTTAATTGAAAAAAATTGATTAAATCGTAATCATGGCAAATTTTGTATATTTTAATTTAATTTCTCGTCACTCTTTTTCCCCATATCTAAAGACTTATTTTTATATAATGAATTTTAACATGTGGATAAATATACTTTATGAATAAGTCGAGCAATAAGTTCGACGTCTAGGAACATACTACTCCGAAGCCAAAGATTTCCGACATGAAATTAATAAATCATGGATATGGTATTACGGGTCGCTTTTGTCAGGGCATGCGCCATGAATGTTACCGAACTTATGGTCTTCCAAATAAGAAAGGAACCACTCGGAAACAGTTCTTGATAGATGGTTATAGCAAGAGCCTTAGATGGATAAAAGTCGAGGTATCAAATTTCTGTCGAAAATTTTCAAAATACTTTATTGAATATTAAAAAGTTAAAAATTAAAAAAAAAATTTTAAAGAAAAAAAAAAAAAAGGAAAGATTTTGATTAATAACAAATGATCTAAACCCGTACCGATTTTTCTAAAGATCCTCTAAAAAATAAAGATACCTAAGATCAATGAATTAATTAACAGTGGAGATAAAGAAAATTTCGCACGTTGATTACGCTTGTGGGTGGAACGTCTACAGCATGAAATTCATGGGGATTTGGCCAGAAGAAAAGATGATTAATCCATCGGAAAACATTAAGGTTTTTTCCGCGATTTTTTTCATGTTTTTCTTCGTAAGTTTGCCGCAAACGATTAATCTATTCTTCATCTGGGGTGACTTCGATCTGGTCGTCGAAAATTTATCCATGGACAACATGACTATCTCTATTGCGATCTTAAAGACAATGGCTTTTTGGTGCAGCGGAAAATGTAAATAAGAAGTTTTTCTTTATTACAAAAATTGAATAATTTCAATTTTAACTAATAAATCCAAAAAAGAAAAAATTCGAATTAATTAATTGTTTTTTTTTCATAATTGTCGAAGCTCTGAAAGGTTTGTTAAATATCATGGAAGAAGATCGCAAAGAAGCTACGAAAGAAGAGGACGTCAAAAGAATGATGACGGTTGCTACAATTTCAAGAAAAATCACCATAACGGCCAACATAATGTGCAACAGTCTCGTAGTCATTTATGCCATAATGCATTTGGCAACAAATTATACGAGCGTCCGTGGTCTCTTCTTTCCAGCTTATTTTCCTTGGGAAACTAAACCCACCCCAAATTACGAGTTTACATTTTTCGGACAATTGATGGGATCATTCTATGCTTGTGCTACTTATTCCGTAGTTGATACTTTCGTTGCTACTTTAATTTTACATGTTTGCGGACAGTTGGCGAATCTGAGACACGAGTTAATAAATTTGCAAAGTAAAACGAAGGAAGAATTTCAATCTAAATTGGCACACATCGTGAAAAAACACGATTACCTTAACAAGTGTGTTATGAAATTGAATAATTAAAATTATTTTTAATGATCAATGAATCAAATTAGATCTAATTGAATTGTATTTCTTTATTTTTTTAAGATTCACGGAAACAATCGAAAATTGTTTCAACATGATGTTGCTGATTCAAATGTTAGGATGCACTATAACTCTCTGCTTGGAAAGTTTTCAAACGCTCGAGGTAAAAAAAAACAAAATATATACATAAAATATAAAATAATTATCTATTATATTTGTTGTTCTCTAAATTGTCTTAAGTCGGTAACCGGGGAAAAAGATGAATTCTTTTTACTAGAACTAGGATGTGCTGCATTTTACGTCTGCTATATCCTAGTTCAACTTTATCTTTATTGTTACGTAGGAGAAAGACTTCTTTCAGAGGTAAATTTGGTTTTATTCTTAAATCAAAAATATTTATAATATTTCATATCAAATAATCTTTCTAATATTATTTATTTCTCAAAATATAAAAAAAAATAATAATTTATCTAATTTGTGTAAATTATAAAAATTACTTTGCGTGAGATGTTAAACACGATTGAATTTGTAAATAATTTTTAAATATTGCATTTTAGAGTACAGGAATGGCGTCGGCGGCCTACGAATGTGAATGGTACAACTTATCACCGAACGAAGCAAAATGTCTTATACTGATCATGCGTCGTGCAAGATCGCCCTTGCGCATTACAGCTGGAAAATTCTGTTCCTTCAATCATGAACTGTTCAGCGAAGTAAGGAAAGAAAAAAAACATGTCGCCGATTTACCGATCTTTTACCATTTCGATTCAATTCTAAATCCCTACATCAATTTTAAGTGTATCATTTTAATAAATTAATCGAATTTATAATGAAAATAACAAATTTCTCAATTGTTCAAAACATCAAATAAATTCTAAAATTTCAAAATGTATCATTATAAAATAAGTTAACGAAATCGGTAATATTTAGATACTAGAAAAATAATTTCAAAAACTATGCTTCAGGTCGTCAGAACATCAATGGGCTATTTATCCGTTCTCTATGCAGTAAAGAGCGAAGATTGAAATTAAATTGACAATAATCATTATGACAAACGAGTAATAAAACTATTATATAATTATTATACAGTGTAATATTTATATTTTTCAAATAATTCCTAGACAAACAAAATTAATATCAGTAATTATGTATTTATGAAAATATTATAAAATCATTCAACCTCTCTGAAACGTCTCATTTTATCTTCCCAATCCTAATATTCATACTTTCTCGTTAAAAACTAAGAAGAAGAAAATATTCATTAGGCTAAATAAAATTCGCACATAACTGTGTATTTATTTAGATATAAAATCCTTCGTTATAATAGATCATCCATATTTATCATAAAACATAAGAGAGAAAAAACGAACAAATATCATCGGGCTAAAAAATCAACAAATTAATCTAGATTTCCTATTAGAATATCAAGGTCGACGAATAAAAAGAATAGTATATACATGATATCTATAAACCATATAATAAAAAATTCGATCGAAGTTCCACGTCAGAAAAAGATAATGCGCGAGTTGCGTCTAAAAGATCAGGAAAAAGGTGGAGCAGAGGGGGAAGGGGAGGGAGGGAGGACTAGAGGTTTAAGAGAGTGAACAGGTATCCGTAAATATTAAAATCTTCGAAAGCGCAAGTTGCAAGAGTTCATCGAATATGCAACAGAAAGTTGAAGATAACATTTTCGTACCTACTAATCCCCTACCCCCACCCCAACCCCCAACCCCCCCCCCTTTCCTATTCTTATTTCTTCGACAATTTTATTCCTTATACTACATTTTTCTCCGAACCTTGAATACATCTTTTAACAGTTTGGACGTCCGATCAATCATTATAATGTTATGAACGCGTAAGTGCACGCAATAGTACTCGATAAATACATGATTAATGAAGAAGAATCTACGAAGGTATCAATTACGGCAATCCGTCGAGCTATAGGATCATCGAATATTCTAAAGACATAGTTAAAGCATCTTTTACGATAGGATTCGGAAATGCGCGCGCAATACGAATCATCCTACTTGTCTCGTAGGATTTTTCTTCTTCTTCTTCTTCTTCCTCCTTCTCCTTCTCCTCCTCCTACTTTTCCATATTGCAGAATTTTAATTCAAGAAAGAAAGAAAGAAAGAAAAAAAAAAAAGGAAGAAGATAAGGAAAACTTTTCTGCTTGATCTATTTAATAATTTACAAATGTGAGAATCTAACACGCCACGAAGTTTATTCTCGCGTTTGCGCAGACGTAGCCTTTTCTATTTTCCTTTACTACTTTTTTTTTTCTTCTCCTTTTTTTTATTCTTGCCATTCCTTTCATTCTGCATTCTTTTCTTTTCTTTTGCTTTTTTTTTTCTACGCGCGAAGGATACCTTGTTGTGCTTAAGTATATCATTCCCTTTCAAGTATTCACGCAAGTTTTTTTTTGTTGTTGTTGCATACACGATTCGTCGGGATTCTTGTGCTTTTCTTTTCTTTTCTTTTTCTTTTTTTATCGCATTAAATAAAAATTCTTTTCGTTAGTATTCCTCATATCGTATCCTCTGATCCGAACAAAAGTTCATCTGACAGATTCGATTCGTAAATAACATAACAAAGTAAAAAAGAAAAAGTAAAAAGTTTTCATTTTAATCGTCAAGTGACAACGAACGCTTCCATCCAGCATATAAAAGTTTTCACTCATCAAGCTTTCACCATTTATTTCCGTCAACGTTCGAAGAAGAAAGTTACTCTTAAGTGTACGACTACTATATACTGCTATTCATTTATGAACGAAACGCGAGCACGAGACATAACAAATAAGCATTATTAACGACAAATTACCTGCTCGTACTATCTATAACATTCTCACAATGGAGAAAACAAAGGAACGTTTCATGGTGATTATCATCCCTTCTTACCTTTCTCACTTAAGTGATTAGATACACGCAAGTAAAATGCACGACTTCACGCTTTTTTAACGAGAAAGCATAAGCACGCGACTCTCTGTATATAAAAATGCTGTTTTCTATTGTCACCAATGTCATTTTACTTTTAACTATACTACGCGACACAACTTAACTTGTCTACTTTACTAACTATACAAAAAAAATCCTATTTTTTCAATCTCTTCTAACATAAATTATTATAAATTGTTTTTTTTTTTTCGTATATTCTTATATATAATATGTTCTTGATCGTTTCAATAGTTTTATTTGTCTAATTAATTATATATTCTCAATTTATATTTATATTTATATTTTTCTGATAATATATTGTATACGTTTTTTAATTGTTAATAAAAGTTTCATAAAATATTGGAAATATGTTCGTCGATAGGAAAACGTTTGGAATAATTCTTCTGTTGGTTTATACTGTAGTAGCACGAAATACGGATGGTCAAGATTTTCGTAAAGAAATTAATAACAAAAAGGGTGGATCGATGTTAGCCGAAATTGCTAAGGAATTTATGCAACGATCTACTACTACCAGTCAGGTGAGTAAAATTAATATATTTATTTTATTTTTCTGCGAATTTATGTGGAAAGAAAGGGATACTAAATTAAACAAAAAAGAAAGCTAACCAGTGTAAGCGAAAATGAATAAACTACATATATGTTCGAGGTAATTAAGTAAGAACAATTTAAATGTGTACAAAAAATTATAGGTATTTATCCATAATGAAACAAATTTAAAATTGCATAATGATTTACTGCTTTTCAATATGTCCACCATCCCTTCGATATTGTTTCTTTTTTTTTTCAACGTTTTTCTGCAAACAACACTTTTAATAGAATTTAAGAGAAACAATTATTCTACATGAAAAAACGAATTTGATCAGGAAATCAAACTAATTTGCATGAATAAATATAAATCTGGCCAATAATACGTACAACATTTAACACGCACACACATCCACCAGGTTTTATTGTGAAATAAAAAACTATCGTATATTAATATTATATTATCATTCGAAAAGTTAAAAAAAAAAGAAAACAGATTGTCCAAGTCTTTGTTGAAATAAAGAAGAATGTTACTTTGCCGATATTGAAAAAATGTGTGAAAATATATTTATTTATTTTATTTTCTATAAAGGTACTGAATTTAAATTTATCTAATCTACTGCTACTCCTCGTATTAAAAGCTGTAGTTTTTGGTGCTGGATATATTGGAAATCATGCTTATAAGGGACGAGATTTAAACGAAGGTTCGTATATATGTGTTATATTTATTAAATATATAAATTCTAATTATATTTTATACTATATCGTAGAAAATGTAATATCCGAAGGAGAAGTTGCTTTGGCATTAGGTTATCTGATTGGTGATACGTGCCTGTATAGAGCAGCTTGCGAAGAACCACATATTGCAAAAGAATATTTGGGTGCTGCTGAAATGCTTTTAAATACAATGAAACTAATGCCACAGTATGTATATATTAAATTATTAATATAAAAATTAAATATAATATCAAATAATGATTTATATCTATGTATCTATGTACAGGACAGTATCCGTTGAACGTAAATACGAAAAAACGATAAATGAACTTCGAAAAGCTATCGAATACGGTACTACAAGTCAATGCCCACCGGAATATAACTGTAAAAAAGAAAATATCAAAGCTTTCTTAACGTCCGAGAAAAAAAAATAAAAACGTAAGATCTACGTACGATTTTTATAAATTAAGCGTATGTTTAATATAAAATATCCTAAATGTTAGCAAAAATAAATAACAATTATTCAGATGACATTTTAATCAATATTTATATATTGTATATTATTTTATTAAAAATCAAAATGCACGGACACATACACATATGTGAGTTCATTTCTATAATATTTATAAGTTAACACTCCCAGCACTTTATTTTTTCATTGATTTCCTCTAGTTATTATTTCTAATAAAAATTAAGCTTATTTAAACAGTCATCGAATTGATATTATTTGCAACAGAATGCATAACATACAAAATATAATATGCTTTATACCGAAAAAAATATCGTGTTCTCAGATCTCATCACGTGGAGGTTACCCGGTTCTGGAGACATAGATGATTCTAACTATTCAAATTACGACTACTCTACTATTACTTTTATTTCTAACTGAAAGTAATTTAATTACTTTGAAAGAAACGTAATTTCGCGTGAATTCAGTTATATGACTATCATCAAACACGTGAGTAATCAAATTGAATTGAAATAAATAATGCATTTAATGTAATACATTTTCTTGCAATGTTTTTATATTATTTATTAAAGAATATATTAAATTATATCAAATATTTCTAAGACAAAATATCGCGATTGTTCAAAATGCTACTTATAAAACCTAAAACTAAATATCAAATTCAACAAAGACTTTGTAGATTTAATTGAATTCATTCCATGATTATCTCATATACCACCATAATGTAAAAGCTTAAGCTAGAGCCCAATGGGAGTGCGTATCAAATGTTGTGACCAATTGTCTAGGCTAATTACTGAGACTAAAAAATATATAGAAAAAGAAAAGCGTATGAAACCTACACGCGACTAAAGTAAAACTTCTAAAGATTTTTACAATGACCGGTACCTCCGACCGGGCAATGTGAAGAGTGGTGTCCAGATTTTTTTTTTTTAGACGAGAGAGAGTATACAAATATTACTTATTTATAAAAAAAAAAGATACAAAAGCCTACATTGAAGAGCATGCTTTGGGGCACCTCCGACACCCTAATTCAATCACGTTTACATACCAATGCTGCAATCGGTTGCCAAAACATGTGATTATTGCCAAAATACTGGTACATACTAGCAGCTGAATCGTTGAATCGTTGAATTGATGAATCATTGAGTCGATGATTAATCTGCAAATAAAAAATACAAAATAAAATTAATTATATATCCAGACAAAACCATATTCGTCGATAAAGATCATCTGAACAGAAACATCTGATAATTAATTAATATATAAGAAACAAGTGCACGTTCAAAAAAATATGCTAAGTTACCTTTAATTACGAGGTCAAAATAACTTTTTCCCAATTTGTTGATAGTATTTCTCGAGACCACTGTTGTACCGATATATGGCGTTACCAGTTATATGTATGATCACCCTAAAAATTAACCATTTTTTTATCTATTATTAAAAAATATCGAAACATTAAAAATACGATGTTGAAGTACAAAATCAATCAAAATGTGTAAATGTTCGTTCAAAATTATAAAAATTAATACACAATGTTGCCTATCTCTTAAAATAAAATCGAAAATAAAGGTTATAAATAAAAATGGAAATCACCCAAAACGAGGCATTATTATATTCGATCGTGAATATCTTTTAAACCCAACAATATCTGGATTTGACAACGCAGCCTCGTGAAAATCGTGTTGTTAGCTATCGATTGATATATAATTTGAGAGTTTACGTTAGAAAAAAACGATTAATTACCTGCAATTAATGAAGACGTCACGGATCAGTGTTTCACTAACAAAAGTTGGTACACGAAAGGATGCGTTTCGCTATTACAACTTGTGATTTGCGCGAGTTGACGCATGCGCATTACGTGATCATCGATATGTTACACGAACTAATAAATATATTATTTTTTTAATCTTTTATATTGAAAAATAACATAGATTACAACATTAAATAGCAAAAAAGATCATTGAAAATTGTTATCGTTATTAAGAGAATGAACAAATATTTCTAATAAGGTACCTGTAATAAATTTCTGTCACAGCTTCCTAAATTTTCCCGCGATTTTATGTTCCTTACTTTCTCCGTTGTTCTAATTCGCGAATCAAACGCGAACTAATTAATCAAATGAAAAATATAGAATAATTAAAGAAATAATCTTTTCTACTGGTTAATATTTCTTGTAACAGTTTACAGAAAGAATAATATGTTTTATATTTTTTTACATTTTATATTTTTATACTTAATAAAAAATGTGTATTAATTAATTAATAATAGTATTTGATTTGGACTCGATCGCAGTAAAGAGTTCTTATAACTAATGATATACGACTTATTCTTTCTTTTACTTACACACATGCAAACATATAAACGAATCGAGCGTAGTAATACAAAAATTTAATCCAAATTTGGATAATACTGATGTACACATTTAAATATCTTTCTCTCTCTCTTTCTTTCTCTTTCTGTGTCTTTTTATTTCTCCCTCTTTTAGTTAGGTTAAACATTGTTCAATTAAAACATCTTTTTTGCTTACTTTTATTAATCTTTTCAAGTGATTTCTTTGATCCTTTAAGTGATTTTCTTGAATTCCTTCCTTTGACGTATATGAAGTAAAAAATACTTTTATAAAAGTCCACTTAATTAATATATTCAACGCATTATTAAGAGCATAATTAGAATAATTTTATTTTAGTTTTTTACAATTTATTTATCTCCCTCTCTTTTTCTTACATGTATAGATTAGAGTTGCAGAAACGAACGACAGAGGTCAGGTAGATATGTTATACTTCTATACCTAGTGGCGCTGACGAATTAGTTTTGATAATTCGCCTATTCACGCTTTTTACGGCTAGTAAACAATTGTTTATTATTTTCAAAGCAAATAATATTCCTTCAAAAAATTCAGTGAAACATGAGTTCCATCGGCACTGGGGTAAATATATATTCACCATTATTTTTATAATTTTATAATATTCTGTTGATATTTTAAAGAAAAGTGAATAATATAACCTCCAAATATTTCAGTATGACTTGTCTGCATCACAATTTTCACCGGATGGTCGCGTTTTTCAAGTAGAATATGCCCAAAAAGCTGTTGAAAATGGAGGGTAATATTTAGTTTAATAATTTATAAAAAATCAATTGGTGCATAGTACTGTTTAAACTGTGAGTAATGATCTGTCAATTTCAGCACTGTCATTGGTTTAAAAGGGAAGGATGGTGTAGTATTTGCAATAGAAAAACTTATTACTTCTAAGCTTTATGAGCCAGGTGCAAATAAAAGAATATTCAATATAGATCAACACGTTGGTATGGCAGTTTCTGGCCTTATTTCTGATGCAAGACAGATAGCAGAAACTGCAAGATCGGAGGCTGCTAGTTACCGTTCTCAATATGGTATAGGCATTCCTCTGAAGTACTTAAACGAACGTGTTTCTATGTATATGCACGCTTATACATTGTATTCCGCTGTGAGGCCTTATGGTTGCTCTGTAATTCTTGGAGCTCATGAATCAGATGGTCCCGCAATGTATATGATTGATCCTTCTGGTGTGTCTTACGGTTACTATGGCTGCGCAGTAGGTGAGTAATGATATGTAAACTATTAAAAATGAAATTAAATGCAAATAGTATTAATAGATTAATTTCTTTTTGTGCCATTTTAAAATCAGGCAAAGCGAAACAATCTGCAAAGACTGAAATTGAGAAATTAAAGTTATCTGATATGACTTGTAAAGATTTAGTAAAAGAGGCAGCACGTATTATTTATTTAGTACACGATGAATTAAAAGATAAACAGTTTGAATTAGAAATGAGTTGGGTAGGTGCACATACCAATGGAAAGCATGAACGTGTACCAGCAGATATAAAAGCAGAAGCAGAGGCTAAGGCGCGACAAGCAATGGTAGAAGATTCAGATAGTGATACTGAAGATATGTAAATTGAAAAAGAAATAATAATAACACTAAACATATTTTATATCGTAAGTCATAATTTAAACCTTTAAGTAAAAGCTTGAAAAATGGAATCGTCATTGTCAATGAGGGAGCTGAATAAAAATATCGCCTTGTTTTTAAATAACACGTTTTACGTTTTTTACACAGTTTCGTTAAAACCGTTATATTATTTGTTAGAACAATTTTTAAAAAACAAAAAAAGGAAAAACTTGTTACCCGTGACCTTAATAGGTCATACCAATTATTATCAACTGCGCAGATGTTTTATCGAACGCCCTTGGCAATAATCCAACATTAACGACTATGATCTCTTTGAAGGGATTATTACGAGATTTAACATTTTTTTTCTCAGCCAACGATGATTCGTGGACGAAAGGAATATTAATAATTGCTAAATCGATTAATTTTTTGTCATCAAATATCGAATTTTTCAAGTTCACATCTTAAATTTTAACAAACATTTATATTTTTCACTTATAATTTGTGGAAAACAGTAATCGATTGTAATCATTTTGAGATAAAAAAACGAATATTTAATTTCAAGAAAATAATATAGTAAGAACATTATCTTCTATTATATGTAAAAGGAAAAGAAAAAATGTATATTTTTAAATTACTCTAGTTGGTTAACTTAAATGCTTGTACATATTGTTAATACAATTAATGATTTGGACCGGCGAAGTTTATACGTGTACGTGAAAGATACAAACAATAATAGTCCAGGAGAGTGTAGTGGTGTGCTTCATTTCGCGCATGCTGCTTTATCATTTGGGGGTTGCTTGAAGCCAGAATGGGTGAGTAAGAGAGAGAGAAAACGAGTGGCGCAAGTGGTGGGAGGAAAGAGGGTAGCGAACATATAAGGATAGGGTGACTTCGAAATATCCTCACTACTTTGATTAAACGCTGGCAAGTTTTCCCGCGAACTTCTCTCGTGGAAAAAAAAAAATTTGACTAAATAGTGACACGTGACTTTAACGCGGTTATTTTTCTTTTGTGTTATCCTACGAGAGTGTATTATTCTTAAACAAATTACGAATCACGTTGAGTTAGTACGAGCATGTCTCCTTATCTTCGAGAAACAAATCATATGAATGTCACTGTCAATGAAGAAATAAGTGCAGGCATTTACGTGGGTGCATCTATTGCACTCGGTATCATTGGCTTCCTTGGTTTCACTCTGAACCTAATTGTGGCGATAATCATCGTCAAGGACGCTCAATCACTATGGACTCCTGTCAATGTAATTCTTTTCAATTTGGTTGTAAGTATTTTACGCATGTTTATTTTCTATTATTTAAGATCAGATAAAAGAAAGAAAAATTATATATAAAATATCAACCAGGCGTAAAATCGAATTACATCGATGAACATTTAAATGTTCTTTTTTCTTTTTTTTTTTATATAAAGATCGTATATTTTTAAATTTAACATCTGAAAAATAAATATTATTAACAATCGATGATATTTATATGAATGAAATTTTAAAGTATATAATATTATCCTTTCACGTTCGCAATAAATAAAATTTTCGATTTTTAATAATAATAATAATATCGATGGTGTTAAATTAAACTCTCTCTCTCTATTACATCGATCCCAGCTAAATCATCCAGTTCAGTACCACAAGGTACTCAGTGGAGAATTAAGAGTAACGTATTTTTTCCTCGAGGGGATAAAGGTTTTCAATAAGGGATATAAATTGCTGGTCGACGTTGTCCTTGCTTCCTTGCAAGCTCCTGTTTGTAAAAAAAAAAAAAAAAATAAATGAGAATAATTGAGATGTCAGATGCAGTATTGCTTTTGTTAAATTTTTACATTGTATCAATATCAATTGAATTTTTTATCATCTTGGATATAAAAATAAAATACAAATTATACGTTTTGTGAACAAGAAAAAGAAGAATTTAACTGAAACAAAATAATATAAATAATATTTATTTCAAAGGTTGGAGATTTTTTAGTAGCCGCTTTGGGAAATCCTTTGGCAATGACTTCAGCGATAACTAGTGGATGGTATTGGGGCTATGACATGTGTCTCTGGTAACAAAAATAAACTTTATTTATTGTACATATATATAAACGTAACAATGAATAGATTAAACGGCATTGTTTCTAAAGGTAAAAATAATGAATATTGCTATGGATTACTACACAATAGGAGAGATCGGCTTTGTTTAATTAATTCCAGATCATTAATGCTCATTTATTCAGTGACATAACAAAATGAGTTTGAAATACTTTAAGTCACCACGGTATAATAACCATTTACCATTTAATTGAATTATTTCGGCAGTGTATTTGGGAGTACTCGAACAATTTTTCTTTTCAAACTTGTTAATTTTGTTTAATTACTATGTATAATTAATTATTAATAATGATGTCGAATAATAATAATAATAATAATGCGATTGAGTATCGACAGCAATGAATGAACAGTAATATATATGTACAAGTAGTTATAGAAACGATAATTATAGAAATGATTTGTGCTCGAATATATAATATACATCTCTATTATAAGTTAGTTATCAAACAATTTCATTTTAAATTTGATATTTTCCATGACATATTTACGTATGATCGTTCAAATAAAAATAACTTGATTTCCCTTATGAATTTTTATTTTTCGAATAAATGCTGCTCGTAAATATTTGTTCAATTACCTTTTTCTAGATTTCATATTATATACATATATATATATTTATTTATCCGTATATATTACAATCGAAATAATATTTCAATTAAAATTGATAATTAATAGAAATACATACGAGTTGATATATAAACTTACAATTAAAATAAAATTATATTATTTGATTAAGATTGTTTAATCATACACGTAGATTTCTATTTATCATTTTGTTTCATTCACAATGGTTCGTCACGTTTTGGATGGACCATATTTTTTATGGATAACGAAGTTTCACGAAGAAGTGAAATTGCATCGTCGAATAGTCGAACGAACCGATGTCGCAAACTTTTCCGAAGGACAGCCGCGTCTCGTGAATTTTAAAAAACGATCCTTGCAAATTTAATAAGACTCCTCTATTGGCGGTCACGTTTGAGTCGTGTATTGAAATGGCAACTCTCTCTCTCTCTCTCTCGCTTTTTTATTATTATTTTGTTTTTAATTTCCTTTAATTTCTTTTATATATGTTACGAAATTGAGAAACAAACAAAAAACAAAAATAAATATATTTATCTTTTATACGTGTGTTTGTGTGTTAGTAACGGGTACATCATCGAGCTTTCACGCGCTTATATCTAATTACAAAAGTACCTAAACACATTTATATTTGTACCTTTCTGCAATAAAACTTCTTAGGCGATGGTAATAATAAAATTTTATGAAAGGACATAAAAAAAAAGAGAGAGAAAGAGAAAGTAAGGTAATATCCATAAACGATCGAGAGTTGAACGAAATTATAAAAGAATTTAATGTAAGTGTAGTATGTGTGTATCTGTACGTGTATAAAATACGTCGATCAATAATTATTTGTTTAAAAAATTACATATCTATATATTTGGAATATTAAACAATTTCGATCTGATATTTAATTAGATGACAATTTTTTAATTATCGGAGTCATCGCTGGTCAATAACGTTAAAACAAATGTATTTTAATTTAAATAATCTTAAATATTAGTAAAGTACATTACTGTATTAGATTTACCTTAATTGATTGTTAATTAATCGAAAAAATGTGTATTATAGTTCAAAATCACGGAGTATATGTTCCACGTACTATCCTCTTCGAAATCAAACAATAGACTGAGTCGTTAGTCCTCTGCGAAAATACTTTTATTCAATGTTGTTTATACGACTTTTCGAAGGTTGTATATATATAACGTACATAATACTCGGTATCAATAAAATTTCTTTTTACGGAAAGTCATATAAACAACGTTTAATAAAAGTACTTTCACAGAGGACTAACGACACAGTCTATTGTTTGATTTCGAAGAGGAAAGTACACACACATCAGAGAAGGGGTAAATACTTATTTTTAAATTACAATATACATATTTTTCGATTAATTAACAATAAATTAAGGTAAATCTAATACAGTACTTTACTCTAATAATATTTAGAATTGTTTAATCTAAAATACATTTTTTTTTTTACGTTTCAGTAGAAAATTTTCATCTAACAAAATATCAGATTGAAATTGTTTATTCTTAATATATGTAATTTTTAATCAATTGTACTATATATTATTTTTACTTTAATAGATATTAACCTGATTCTAATACATTTGTTTTAACAATAAAATATATCAAATTAAATTGTTTATTCGAAATGTATATGTACATACGTATATATAAATAGATACGTCATTTTTTAACAAATGTACTTTGTATTATTCTTACTTTAATGAATATTAAATTAATTTTGATATTAAAAAATCTTTTAAATAACAGTAACAAACAAAGGATGACCAATTGTTAGACATGAAAAAAAAAAACTTTCATCCTAAACATCCTATATCAATAATTTTCAATCAAAAATCTAATAAGCGTAACGATGTACGATTTTAATGATCTATATATGTATATATGAATCAATTAATCATATTCCATATGATAATACAATAAGTTTCATTTCATATTCTTTTTTCTTTCTATCAAACTCTTTTTTTTTCCATTAATTTATTTTGATGAATTAATAATAATATTTTAATGTTAAAGGTATGCCTGGTTCATGTCCACGTTAGGATTCGCTAGTATTGGTAACTTAACCGTGATGGCTGTTGAAAGATGGTTGTTAATTACCCGACCGATGAAAGCATTGTCGATTCGGTAAGTAAAATTAGTTAAATTTATAAATATATATTTGAATAACCATTGTCTCAACATTAAATTAAAATTGAATATTTTTCCAATTCGTCCGATACGAAAATTAATGAGAAATTTTGTATACGCCTACCGTACAATTCGTATTTATTTTAATAATTTTTTTTTTATGCGCGCGAAAAAAGAAATCAGTATGAAAAAGGATACCTACCTTGTAAGTTATTCGAATAAAGGGAATACTTTGAGTAATTAAATATCCTTAGAGTATAAGAGGAAAAACTGTTTTTGAAACCAGGATCAACCCCATTTAAATTCTTTTCCATTAAATGAAAGAGAGACAATGAAAAAGATTAGTTCTTTGATACATTCTATCTTATGTGATCAACGATAAAATTATTCTCGTTGTGAAAGATTTTCATGGCCTGTAATTAATAACAGATTAAAAAACAACATTAATTAAATCATTAATAATAAAATAACGGGGTAATAGTATGATTCCTTATTCTTCTTTTTATTTCTTTATTTTTTAAATTTCAATTAAACTATAATTAAAATGAATAATTCGCACTCTGGGCCATACAATAATGGAATGTTTAATCGTAACGATTATTCCATTATCTCGATATTTGAAATTTACAGTGTCTTTTAATAATCAAATAAAATTATCCAATATGTATTAATCGAATAATTTCTGAAACATACTCAACGGTTCCACATTTTACCAAGTTCAGAAAGTCAAAGAAAGGAAGTTTTAATTGGCCACGAATCCAGCTAAACTTTAATTCAATTTACGAGTAGCAGCTTTGAACGAAAAAAAAAAAAGGAAAAACAAAAAAAAGAATCAGTCTGACCCTGGGTACAGAATTTTCAAAAGAGAAAAGAACAAATATTATCCTGTTACGTTGTACCATGTACCAATTATACCTTTCATATCAATCAAATGCGTTATAAAATAATCCGAAAATAAAATGATAAAAGAAAGAAAAATGGTTTACGAGACAACGTTCTCTCGTTTGTTATACCCTTATATATTATTTAGTTTCGTTCTCTTTATCTATCTCGTTTTGAAGAAGAATAACGTCAGTCAATTATCATCGGCCAAAGTATTGCAGTAGATACTTCGTTACTTCTCTCGGGGAGAAGAAAACGTAATCGTATAATAGAGTAAATAAAAGCGAATTATCTACGAACAGAACTAATTCTTTTTCTTTCCCTATTCGAGACTCTTTTCTAAGGAATTATTTGATGCTTTTTTACGTCCTAACGAGTTTTGTATTTGAAGACTAGAGTAATAAGAATTTCGACCTCACTACGAAATAATCTTAACACCTCGTCTGTGGTAAGGGAATAAGAAAGCTACGTGACTTGAAAGATAAATGAGAGCTCGTTAATAAAAAAGAAAACCAAAATTTAACAAAACAAAAACACGTATATATATATAAATGATATATAAAAATAAATGAAGAAAAATAAAAATGTAAAATTGTAACACGGTAACGAGATATTTATATTTTATTACGATAATTTTTGGGATGAAAAGTGCATTAGCAAAATCTCTCTCTTTCTCTCTCTCTCTCTCTCTATCTCATCTAAAAGCATTTCACAAACGGTGCATAATAAAACAATCGATTCATTGAAAATTAATCGTTTAACGCAGGCACGCTGTGTTCCTCGCTTTTGCGGTATGGGTATATGCGCTATCCTTGTCTCTACCACCCCTTTTCGGTTGGGGAAGTTACGGTCCAGAAGCTGGTAACGTATCCTGCAGCGTGTCCTGGGAAGTTCACGATTCTGCTACGAACAGCGACAGCTATATAGCATTTCTATTTACTCTCGGACTTGTATTACCAGTTGTTATTATAGTCACAAGTTATTTCGCAATTTTAACAACCACCATAAAAGTCGAAAGAAAAGCCGGTAGGAAGTTTTTTTTAAAATAATATTTAAAAATTAAACGAACACGAAATATTTTCTTACATCCTTCCGATGTCTATTTATTTATTTTTGATATTTACAGGTGCCAGAGGAAGACGCGAAGCTAAAGTAACGAGAATGGTAGCACTGATGATAAGCGCATTTCTCATAGCTTGGTCACCTTATGCTGCACTTGCACTCGCGGCACAATACTTTAACGTAAGTTCAATGAATAAGCAAATCGACGAAAGAAATGATAAAAAAAAAAAGAAAAAAATGTAGATATGAATGTTGTCAAGGTAGAAAGATTTTTGTGTCCCAGGCGAAGCCGTCACCATCGGTGGCTGTATTACCAGCTCTCCTAGCAAAGTCTTCCATTTGTTACAATCCTATCATTTACGCTGGATTAAATACTCAATTTCCACGGTCTTTGAAAAAGATACTTGGTATTCGTGATATTGGTGGTGCCGGCACGAATGGCAGTCAACAGACTGCTTTGACCACGTTCGTCAACAAACAAGAACAGAAGCACTGAAAACGGCTAATCGGAATCCTGGATAGTTTTGGATTTCGAATACATATCACTCGTGAATATTGTAACTCGAATAAGATTAATCTTATTTTTTCAAAACTTAGTACGTATGTTTATATTATATATTTCCATATATACCTGTACATGTATATATATATATCTGTATGTATTACGTATATATACATATTTGGATTAACGCTTCTATCGTTTTCGTTTCGTCGATGTGTTCTTTATCTCTCTCTCTCTCTCTCACACACACACTCTCTCTCTCTCTTTTTATTATATTTTGTAATATATTTTTCAGCAATAATTAGAATACATTTATATCTGTCTTTTATGACAGACCAATTTATGAGTTTCACAATGAACAATTTGTTGCAATTAATTTTACTAATTTGTCGTATATAATTATAAATATTATTAAAAAAAAAAAGAAAAGAAAAAAAATATGAATGTGAACATTCTTCATAATGAGCATATAGAAAACAGCAATATTAATTGTTTCACACTCTTGTGTTTTTCAAGGGAAGTACGCATTCGACACGATTATTTCTAAATGTATAGCTAATGTATATGATAAACACGTAAAAAGGATCAACCGCTAAGACTCGTTTATCCATAGGCACTATCGAGAGAAACGTGAGATGTTTTCATAATACGAAAGGTTCAAAAAAAAACATCGTCGAGTGCTTTTATTTTGACAAATAACTATTGAAAATATGGGCTAAATAATTTCGTTCACAGATATGTAAATTTTTGGATTGAATTTTATTTCCGAAAAAAGAAAAGAAAAGAAAAAACAAAACAAAAAAAAACAAAAAAAAAGGAAAATCCTATTTCTCCAGTACATTGGATTTTTCATTTTTGGGTAATGGCGTGGATTGATATTTTAAGGAGAAATAAAAATGTTCAAAGGAAAAACCCTTTCCGACCGTTATTCGACCATTGTTGCCCGAGGATTCTGTATTTTTTTACGTAGTACTTAGAAAATGAATCTCCAACCAACAACAAGAACAACATTGTACGATATTTTTACCAGTCCGCTATTTGAAATAAAAGAATTGCGCAGTAGAGAGAATAAGAGAATCACGAAATCAATTTCACCGTCGTGCCATTTTCATTCCATCGCGATAATTCCCTGCTATTTTTTCCCGTCCTCGTCCGTCGTAAGCAAGTGCAAGCGAATAAGCAAGCAAGCCGTACGAAATGAACGATCACAAGTCGAAACACGTGCGATTACATCACACCACCATAGGAATAGAGTGAAATCATAAGAAAAATGTTTACGACCACCAACGTCGTTTTACCTTCCCTTTCGTATACCCCAAAAATCTGAAAAGGATATTTCAAGAAAAATCTACCCTTACTAATAACTTACGCAAGAATTCTTTCGGAAAATATTTCAAGTAAAGAAGAAGTAGAAGAAGTAAAAGAAGGGGGGAAAGATGGTCGAAAGAGTAAAAGAAAAAAAAAAATTTATTTCTTTTCTCTTCGTCCATTCTTCCCCACCTCGCATCATCCCCCACATACGCACGCATATCGACGTCGTCAAAGTTTCGCTATACAATTGGCACAATCACTTTTAGTCGTGATCGTAATATTTTATCGAACCGACCACTCGTAACGTAATCGACATGAATTGTTTTTTTTTCTCTTTTATTTTCTTTTCTTTTCTTTTCTTTTCTTTTCTTTTCTTTTCTTTTCTTTTATCAAACGACGCGATTTGCTAATATAGAAATGAAAAAATAAAACTACAAATAAAAATTAACGAGTACCGTAACTGCGAGAATTTCGTATTACAAAAGCAACGAATGAGAAAACGAGAAGAATAAATGGCTCGAGGCTACCAACTTTCTCGTGACACGTCAAAACTTTAAGTATTAAAGACGATGGGGGAACCCAAAAATGGATATCATTTAAATATCGATTTGTATTCGCATTTTATGTATTTTTTTTTAGAGAAAGTGAAATTCGTTTTTTTTTTCTTTTTTTCTTTCTTATTATTAAGGAATTACATCTTCTAATGAGATAATCAAAATGATATTTTTCGTGAATGTTTTTTTGTAGACTTATTTTGTATTCTATTATACAATATTTGAACTTTTTAATCGCGTAGTATTTTTATTATGAAAAGAAAATTTTAAATTTTTTCAGAATTATGACTCCTCTTTTCATGAATTTTTGATAAATGTTTTTTGCAATGACCATTGTAATTTGAATATTAAAATTCGAACTTTTAAATATTAATCCTAGAATATCTCTCAGTAATGATTAATTTTCCAATGATACAATCTGAACAACAATAATAAAGATTCTACAAAACAAAATAAAAATTCATCAAGGATCGAATTATAATTTCGCATTAAATCAAAAAACACTTTCACTTTCTTCGAGAGAAATAAAAGATTTGCATAAATCGGAATACATGATTTTGTAATAGATGAATTTTATAAAGAGATAAAGTGCATTAACCTTATCCCACATAGAAATCACGTGGTTAAACTTCACGCCGTAGTAAAATAGCAGAATTGCCATTTAATCGAACACGAGATTAGTTTTTCACACATAACCATGACATTTGAAGACTAAATAGTACATATAGAAAACCGGTTAGATAAAGTTGATCACACGAAATCTTTCTATGTATATATGTAAAGAACTTCTTCTTGCATAATCTCATTTCTTTAGATTTATAAGTCAATTATCGGATTTAAATTATCTTCGTTAAAAAAAAAAAAAAAAAACAAAAAAAAACAAAAAAAAAAGAAAAATCCTGAAATACCTTATCAGACGATACACATGTACATACATAATCGATCGATCGATCGAATACGTAAAGACTTGTGAAAATTTCAAGAAAATCCTTATATACTTTAATAGACCATACATATGTACATACATAATCGATCGATTGAATACATGTGACTCGTAATGAAAATTTTCAGAATAAAATGTATACCAAAAAAACAAAAATATAAATAAAGAAATGAAAAAAAAAATAAACAACGAAAGTAAAAAAGAAAAAGAAGAAAGGGGGCGACAAGAAAAAATTAGTCTCTCCTGTTCGACAAGTAAAGTACACGAAAAAATAAAATTGTTGTAGAGTAGTTAAAACAAAAAAAAAAACAAAGAAACAATTTCAATGGCGTTACGATCGAGAAATCAGCTCGAGTAAACCAATACACACACAATAAGAGAAATATATCTCTCGTTAAAAGTTTCTTAGGAACTTGGAAAAATACTTTCCTTATCTTTAGAGCGTAAAACAATATGATGGAAGGAAGTAAGGAAGTAAGTAAAGAAAGAAAGAAAGAAAGAAGGAAGGAAGTAAGGAAAGATAAATTATAAGAAATGCAAGAATGGTCATGGATAAAGTTACTTTCACGATAATTGTAATGAAATTTTACAAGAGTATACCCAAGTCGGATGATAACATGCAAAACTAATTCTTGTGCAAGAAATAAAGTCTCTCACAGTTTACGATCTAGCGTGGATTCATCGATCCGTATCCAATGTTTGCAACGAATTCTAATTATAATCTTTCATTTTACCACCCACACGATTCTAACGCTAGAAGCGACGATCTTTCAACGCGATTTTCACCGTTCGATGCTTTTACACTTATCAAGGAAAATGTTAATAACGATATTTACAAGTTTAACTTTTATCGTTAATCTCTTTCTTTATTTCTATCTATCTATCTTTTAATCTTTCATTTTCCACGAGTATGTATAACATATGTGCCAAGAACTTTTTCTTTCTCCGGTTTCTTCTCTCAAAACTCTTCTATAGAAAGGTAGCAGATAAAACGAGTAGAAAGTTAAACGGGGATAAAACCCCCTCGTCGTTCGCCTAAAACGATTCCTCGACATTGTTCTTAGTAGTAGTGTCTACGTTCCAAGAACACTCTCTTATTATTCCGAGAGGAGAAAATCGTGATTGGAAGTCTAATCATTAAACGACCACGACATTATAATAAGATTGATATATACCAATGTAAAAAATATTTCTTTCTTTCATTCTTTTTTCTTTTTTTTTTTCTTATAAGAAAGTCAATTATCTCTTGCACGTTATATATTTATCTGGTGTGTGTATATATATATATACATCTTTTGATAGGATCGATAAATCGATCTTGATTATACTTCTCCGTAGACTAAACCTAATCCGATCGTCGATTAAGTCTAAAGTATTGGCTACAATTGAATCGGCTTATCCCAAGGAAGATACGAGGACCCTTATTCGAAGTAGTAGCATTTGATGACAATGCGATTGGAAACATCTCGTAGGAAGGATTCAATCGTGCGAGAAATAACGGTACGACGCCATCGAAGCCAGTGAAATCTGCCCTAATTCTTTCATATTGCCGTTTTGCCTTCCGTATTCTTCTTTTTCTTCTTCATCTTCTTCCTCCTCATCTTTACTCTCTTTCTTCCAACCAATCAACCTACTCGCACGCTCACTCTCTTTCTCTTTTTCTGTTTTTCTCTCATTTTATTTCTTCTAATGGAATAGATACAAAAATCTATTAGAATTTATTTTTATAATTACGAATGTGAATATTTATATAAAATTTGCTTTTATAATTACTCATTTGTTTTCTTCAATTTATCTTAAGGTAGTTAGTAGGTAATCTAACAAAAAAAAAGGTTCTAAATTTTTGCGTTCTCTCTCTGAAAAAAAAAGAAAAATAAAGTGAAGGTTCCATTAAATTTGCTCGTGATTCAATTCGATTGGATTTCTTCACCTTACTTTAGTACCTTTCTCTCTCTCTCTCTCTTTCTTTCGTTCTTTCTTTCTTTCTTTCTCACTTTCTTTTCTCTTGTCTTCTAACAAGTACAAATTTTTCCATCACCTAATGAATACAAATCAAAATTACAATTCTTAAAACAAAACATCACGTCTTCGAGATTGTGAATAAGGTAATGTTTTGGTGGGAGGCAAAACGTTCTCTCCTCTCCTCTCCTCTCCACTCCTCTTTCATTCTTTCTTTCCCCCTTTTGAGCTTAGCTGATCATTAAGGCAACTGTTGGTCAGTCAAACTTTCACGCTCCACGATATTCGAACGTCCTCGTCCGGTCTCTCGTACGCTCGCGCTAATTTCCTGAGTCAAGTTCATTCGTGAAATCGACGAAAACGGGATTCCCACAGTTAGGTATTCGTATCGAACATTTATTTCGCAAGTTTAACGTTTTCACTCTGACGCGACGAATTTCTTTTTCTTTTTATCGATCGCACAATTTAAAAAAAATACGAAAAATGGGTGAATAAAATAAATTGATAAATAAATAATAATGAGGAAGATCGAAAAGTATAGCACGTAGTATTTCATACGTTTATGTTCGTAGAGACAACAAAAAATAATATTTGAACGAGGAATGAGAAAGAAGGGAGTGGTGTCAGCCGAAAAAAGGGGGTCGGCAAACGTACAATCTTTCAGGTCATCGGTTTGTCGTCACGGTGAATGAGAAAAACCTTTGCTAGACTATTAAAACGATAAGTGCCATTAGTGAAAGTCAGCGTGGGTTAAAAGTACGGAACCATCATTGGATTTTGTCAGCTGAAGCTTGTCGATCAGAGAGGAAAACAAGAGAACGAGAAAGAAAGTCCATACGCTTTAGAATTCGTTCCAGTGATCAACTGAACGGATAATTGAGAAGAAGATCCCCCTTTACTTCTTCTCTTTCTCTTTGTACATTTTTGGTTCTTATTTGTTTCTTTTTTTTTTTATTTCTTTTTTTTTTTTTTTTTCAATAACGATATGGAAAATGAGATAAAATTTGGAGGACATTACACATGAATAAGCAAATAACACAAAAAGGAATCCTTAAGCGATCTCTTTGAACTCGAAGAATCTTATTCCGCTTGACTGATCATCTTTCGCACGGTGAAAGGAAGATGCTGGAGCAATAAAAAGAAAAAAGAAAATAGAACAAAAAAAAAAATAAGGAAACGAAGGAACCGTTTATTCCTCTATGCTAAATTATTCGACATAGATATTCAAATATATATATACCTCACAATTAGTTCGGTGTCATGAATGAAAACCTAGTGAGAATATCGTCTTGAATAAATAGTCAAGGTTGGATTCGAACAAAACAAACATTAGTTCCAGTATCAATCCCTTTACTGGTATATCTTTCTACCGAATAAGTTTCAATGGTTTTCAATGTAAATAAGTATTAAAATAACAAGTGGACGAATATTTGAAATCGTTTTAGTAACGCGCTAGCCACATATTATGCCGAATATTTCGAATAAGAAGAAGAAGCTTAGTTAGAAGATTGAAGAACGGAGTACTTGAGAGATGTAAGTTGAGTCGATCCGAAAGTGAGACGTGTACGATCATCCTACCTTAAATATCTTTAAGTAGTTAAGAGATTTCATAGTGTTTCCAAAGTGACAACGCGAAGACAGTAGATATGTTGAATCAAACGAAGACGAAGTATTTACAAGTTTAAAAAAAAATCCCTAAAAAAAAAAGAAAAAAAATAAAAGAACTGAAGTGATAAATCAACTAATCAAAGATGAGAACGATTCTAACAATATCAACGCTGTGTTGCGTTATACAATTCGCAATTAGTTACAATATTTTATTAGCCACTATGGGTGGTACGAAATCGCATACGGTGCCGTTCATTGCACTTGGTAACGCTTTAAAATCCCGAGGTCACAATGTAACCCTCGTAAGTGCATTCTCAGGACCAGGAAATAACAACGGACTTAAAGAATTGGTACCAACGATTCTCGAATCTTACGTACACAATTACACAGCCGAGTGGGATCTCGTGGGTGCCAGATTCCGCAATGAACTTCCACTTTCGCCTTGGAACGCTATGAGATACGGTTGGGAGGCGTGCGAGTCTTTACTACAGGACGACGTTTCGGTCAGTGCTCTCAGAAAACCGGATGGAAGTCTACGCGAACGATGGAACGTTGCCGTGGTCGACGGTGCTTATCCAGAATGTCTCTTGGCAGTTTTACACGAAGAAAATATACCGACGATTATGTTGAATACGGTATAAATATATATTTATTGCTTTTTGATTAAAACGTAAGACAAGTAATTGATCGAATGAATTAATTGAATTTATCTATAGGTTGCTCTTTACACTGGTTCGATAGGACGACAAGGAAATCCATCACCATGGTCCGTGACACCATATTTTGGGAAAGCCTTAACCCAAGATATGAATTTTCTTGAGAGAATCGTTAACGGTGCTTGTTTAATCACCCTAGAAATCATGTATTGGTATATGATCAGTGTCTATCTACAACCCACGCTTCGAAAGTACTTAGGTAACTTTCTACCCGTCCGTTAACAAACTTTTTGACATCCACGTCATTCATCGCACGCGTTGTTCCACGTCGAATAATAATAGAAAAGAGAAAAAAGATAAAATGTTGAAGAGAAAATAATAATACTTTTTTTTACAGGCGAACAAATCCCCGACGTAAGACATCTGACCTCGGAAATACCGTTGACTTTACAAAATAGTCATTACAGCGTAGCCGATTCCGTACCGTATTTGGCGAACGTAGTAAATGTGGCTTGTCTACATTGCAGACCAGCAATGCAACTCAGTCCGGATTTAAATTCTTTCCTACGCCGAGGTAAAATCGTTTAATATTACCTTTTAATTTTTATAACAAGAAAAAAAGAAAAATATCAAGCAGATCGTTACACGTTTAATATCTACGATAAGTGTTTCAAAGTAATAGCTTAAACACGTTACGATCTTGCATAACGATCATTTGAAAAAATATGCAAACAGGAGATTCAATAAATATCTCATTAATATACAAAATTTTTGAAATTTCAAATCGCAATATATGTCGCCTTAAATTATCCTTTGCGGAAATTATATATGAAATATTAACCGATATAAGAACGTTTTAAAAATCATTTGATCGATAATTTGTGCTAATATATAAAAGTTTTATGAAAGTTTGAACATTATACTGTTAAATGTATCATATTATAACCGTTAAAAGCAATAAAACGCGCGTTCTTAAACATTGTATTAAGTTTGTCTCGTATGAACGCAACTAAAATAAAATTGTATCTCTTTTTGCTTATTACTATAAAACGTGATTGGGAAACTTTGTCAAGTAATAATCCTTAACTGATATTACGTAGCACTTGCTACGAAATGAATAGTAATGAATGTCAAGTAAATGAATAGTTCTTACATAACGACATATTTTCTTATCGCAAAAATCTCAAGCATTTGCATATGTCTCAAACAAGATAAATTTTCCTCTAATGTACTTTCGCTTCTTCGTTAATTAATATCTACATTGCGGAATAAAAATGTTATCGCGTAGGTATTTTTGTTAAATGAAAGAAGAAAAAAAAAAAAAAAAGGGAAAACGAAAAGTAAGTTAAAGGTTTCCGTCAAACAGGTTTCGTCTTCGTCTCAATGGGTTCGTCCGTAAGAGCTTCCGGGATGCCAACAGCCTTGCGTGAAATTTTTGTTGCGGTATTTGCTACTTTACCTTACAACGTCGTCTGGAAATGGGAAGGAGGAAAAATAAAGGATTTACCGGTGAACGTTAGAACGGCAGCTTGGTGGCCTCAACAAGAACTTCTCGGACATTCGAAACTTCGAGCTTTTGTTTCTCATGGTGGTCTTTTATCCTTACATGAGGCAGCTTATCACGGTTCACCTACTTTGGTCCTACCTGTTTTCTGTGACCATGATGGAAACGCAGCTCAAGCTGGTAAAGTATTTAAGTCGAATTAACCCGATGGGAAATTAAATAAAACGTTCGTCTTGTCTATTTCTTAACTCTATTCAATGTATTTTCTTAAAAATGAACAATGATATGGCTTCCTTAATGAAATGTAAACAATTAGAAAAACAGCTCGAGCGCATTCTCTATTCATCTATTCTGAGCTCTGGGTCATGTTAAACTACGAAGCGTAAATTGAAAGCAGAATTTCATCAGAGATTACGTCAAGTAGGACGAATAACAAGAGATAGAGAAATAGAGAAAGGGAGAGAGAGAGAGAGAGAGAAAGAGAGATAAATAGAGAGAGAGAGAGAGAGACAAACGTAATAAATGCAAGTTTGAGTTTAGAAACACATAAATCATACGTCATTTTGTCTAGTTAGAATTGCGTATTACATAAACAAATGTACACGCAACATTTTCAAAAGAATGGGGGGGGAGAATATAATTAAGTTACACTTCATTAGAACGTAAGAATCATTTTTTAATACCATTAACTCACTTTGCTCTTTCTCTTCTTTGTGGTTGATTTTCAGAAAAACTTGGTTACGCTTTAGTGATGGACCTTGCTACATTGTCGGTAGGAAGCCTTCGCGATGGTATACTTAAGGTTGCTGCATTGCGAAACAACACTTATCGAAAGGCTGCAAAAAAACAAAGTATTTTATTACGAGATCTTCCAATTGGTCCGCGAGAGCTTGCCACCTGGTGGGTCGAACACGTTGCAAGACATGGCGAAGCCAATCACCTTAAGAGTACGACGAGGTAATTTTGAAAAATATTTACCGAAGCGCTTGTGAGTTGAGAAAGAAAAATATCTAAAGGTAGGGGAGAGAAAGATAGACGATCGTTGCAATCGTTCACCGCTATGTTGCGAATAAAAATGACAGTAGTGGAGATTAATCGTTGCAAAACGAGCTCGTACATTTTCGATGATTAATAGCTATTTTATTCTTATATATTTTCAGGCACATGGGCGTAATACGTTATTATTCATTGGACGTCGGTGCATTTTACATAGTAATCATCATGGTGCTGATCTACGGATTAAAACGTCTATGTTGGAGGCAGATAAGGAAGCAGGGGACATTCAAAAAGAAGATAGACTGATATCGCGAACACAATAGAAACTTAAAGAAATTGAAATGTTATTTATTATGCTATAAGTACCTTACCTTAATACATAAATATATACCTTCCTCTACCCTTGATTGTTAAACCATATCTAAGAATGAGAACATAAGAAAGAAAGATGGACGCGTAGGTGGAACGAATAAAGTATTTACGTTCGATCGTTGCTCATTTGTTTATCCTAATAAAAAAAACAAACTTATGCATCTAGATTGATGAAGTCGAATAGAAAATTTATGAGTCATGGAAGAGAACGGGTTTTTTTAAAACGGACGAGTTTGATAAGCGGTCGGTAAAGAAGGAATTACTTCCGGTACGAAGAAAAGAACAACCGTCGGTAAATTAAACGTCGAATGAATCAGGCCGCGCACTAGATAATAATTTGCGATCTTTCGTATATGGTTTCCGGTATTGAAAAGCCTCAAGGAATGCAGTTGTAATATGCACATAGTTCGTTTGTATTAGTTTTATTACAGCTACGACTGATAATAATCGTAGATCGTGATAATAAAGATTTGAAAATTACAAGTACAAGAAGAATCTACGGCTTGAATATGTTAATATTTATCTCGAGCTAGAAAGGTTTTTTTTTTTTTGAAAGTTTTGTTATATTATACCATCAAGTTCTAAGATCCATTAAATCATGTCATTTTCCACATAATTTAAGTTAATTATAGGTTCATAGGAGAAAGATAATCTTCAGGAACAATAGAAATGCATAAAAGAGAGTCAAGGCGTAAAAAGTAGAAAATATAAATATAAATAAACGAAGGTGATTCTCTCTCTCGAAAAAGAGAAAAGCCCGGTGCCCCGAGAGACGTTATAGGTTAACCTTGAGGCTCATCACAAAGCATGCATGATTCGAAATTAACCGTCAGAAACGTTCGAGAGGTTCAACAGGAAACGTCTCGGTAGTTTATCAAAAGCTTACGGCAATCTACGGCTTGGACACTTTATCAAAGGAAGAAAGAGAGAGATTGTTTAGACTTCATATACATTAAGGCAGAAGAAAAAGGGAAGCCCATGCAGCTAAAGGAAAAAAAAACTAGGCAGGAAAATAAGGGAGCCGAGGTAAGAAAGAAATTCGTTACGGGAACAGGATCGTAAATACTTCAGGTGCTATTACGTACGATATCTAATATCGAACGAACCAAAAATATTTCTTCTCACGTTTCCCATAAAAATACATACGTAAAATAATCGATTAACTTTTTTTCCAAATCGATATACAAGACAAATAATTAAAAGAGATTAGATAATAATGAAAGGGTAATAATGAAAAGGAGTAGGGCGACGCGATTGCACAAGTACGGTACATAATTAGTTAAGGGCTACGCACGAGTGGCGGCGCATATGTCGAATTCCTAAATAAAAGAACAAGAGAGAAAGAGAGAGATAGGGTGGGGACAGAGACAGAAAGAGAGAAAGAGAGAAGAAGAATAAGAAGAAGAAGAAGAGAAAGAAAGAAAGAAAGGAAGAAAGAAAAATAGAAAGAGATAGAGAAAAAGCCACGAGGGCCTATACCGGTGGACGTTTTTGGTAGAACGACGTATCGCAAATCTCGCATTGTCGTTTCAAAATCGTTCTAGTAATCGTTGACGTTTACTAATCGTTCCACGTCTTCTGGTGTTAAAAACAACAACAAACAAATAAAAATTAAAACAAAGGAAAGAAATAGAGAGTGTAAAGGAGAGATAAATAAAAAGAAAAAGATTCTAAGTGCGTGAATGCGTACGTGCGTGTATAAATCGCGTCGGTCTGCTGTCTGTGGGCCGCGCTGGCTCCGATCATGTTCGACGATCAGTACCAGCTGACTCGTTCGTCGGCACAGAACGTGTTTAGACGACGATGCGTCGTCGTTCGTTTCAACGATTCCAACGTCAATAATTTAAACAACGATAACAAGGTGGGAAAAAAAAGAAGGGGAAGGAGAAGAAGAGAAAGAGAGGAAGAGGAAAAAGATAATCGTAAACGAAGTGAGGGGAATTAAATTTGAAAGAAAAAAAACGATAGGAAAATAGGAATTTTTCTATCTAACTATTGTCCTACGACATTTCGTTGTGCCGCCGCCACCGTCGTTGCTTCCTCCTCGTAACTTTGCTAACGCGCGCGCGCGCGTACACACACGCCCTCCCTGCTTTTCCCTCCACCCTTCGTTTCTCGCGCTCTCTCCCCCGTCAACCAGCCCTCCTACCAACCTTCCTTCCTTCCTTCCTTCCTTCCCCCACTCTCTCTCTCTCTCTCTCTCTTTCTTTCTAACACACGCTCTCTTTTCCGATCGTACAATGCATACAGTGCAACGCGAACTACTTAAACGCGCTCTTCGTAACAGAGCCATAGACAAAGTATCCTAGTCACGATCATCATAATATCGTGAAATTCGTGTTTCTTTTGTTACGTTTATATGTGCGTAGAGAGGTGGTGTGTTTTGTTCCTTGTGCGTGGCGTATTAAATCTCTCACTTTATTTCTTTTATACAAGAAACAGAGAAAGAAAGAGAGAGAGAGAGAGGGAGAGATAGGATAGATAAAGTTTAGTGCCGCTATCGTTCCCTGTGTGATATGAATATGTGTGTAATACGTTATTATACGCGTTGGCATATACACATCTAACATTGTGTATTCCCTTATTTCGCGTGTTGTGTTCGATACACGACGCGTATCCTCTCAGAATAACCACGTGGGTTTTACGATGCTACTACTGCTCGAAGCTAATGCTGCAACGAAGAAGACTGGAAATCATTTTATCAAGGATATTCATCTTAAAACTTATCCTACCTTCCTAATGTTTTCAAAGATGATTACGACAACAACAACGACGACGACGATGATGACGACGACGAGAACGACGGCAACGGCAACAACGACCTCCGAGTTAGAGCAACGTAGTACTGCGACAAGGATGGAGACAGGTAAAATCGATAACTGATCTTATAACATAACATTTATTATTAATTACAATCTAGGAGACAGAGAAAGGAGAAATATAGAGAGGGGAAAAAGGAATACGTGCTAAGAGACACGTGGTGAAAAAAAGAAACTGTTCCTGTCTCTCTTTCTCTTTTTCTTTTGTTCATTTTTATATATATATATATTTTTTTTTACTCTCTTTTTGTCTGTTTGCCTGACTACCTATCTATCTCCTTCTGTTTGTCAGTCAATCAGTCAGTCAATCAGTTAGTCAGTCTGTCTGTCATTCTGTCTGACTGACTGACTCTCTCTTATGTTAGTCGAATTTTGCGTCGTAAGAATAGCAGGGTAGGTAGTGCGCGTTAGAACGTCGACGTTCGGACGCGATCGATCCGTTTTCTCTCTCGTACGGTTACGGTACGTAATACGTCGTCGTCGTATCTACTACACGACACACAACGTTCGTGCTATTCAAACGAGAAAAAACGAAGGAAGAAAGGAAGGATTTGCCATACGTTACATATACAAAAATTTTTAACGCTTTTATATATACATGTATATTTATATATTTATATATTTATTACGATATATTATACATATATCACATATACGCGCGTATACACCCACCTACTTACTCACTCACACACATCTATATATTCCTCGTAACTTTCGTTTCGTGTATTTACAAATATTTCTCGTTTCGTCGTCGTTCTATATCTTGTTGGTTCGATAAGAGAGAAAATTTAACATTAAATAAAGATAATATTCGTGAGAAATATTAGATAGAGAGAGAAAGAGATACCGGCGGGGGGGGGGAAGAAAAAGAATTATATTAATATATAATAATATTATATTATATACTAAGTTACGTCAAAAAAAAAGGAAAAATATAAGAAGTTAAAGAATGAAATAAAATAAAAAAGAAAAAGAAAACGATGGCGAAGGCAGTTGATGGATACGTCATGTAGTTTCTGAGAAATTTACCGAGGTCTTCGGCATTTAGATCAGTAAGGCATTTTTGTAAACAAGCCACTGTCGTCGTCACTACTACTCCATCTCCACCCTACCCTACCCCACCCTACTACCACCCCACCACCACCACCACGCCGTCGCTGTCGCCGTCACTGCTATCGAACGTTTACGCGCGTTGTGTCCACCGAGTGCGTTTTTACCCTCTGGCTCTGTGTGACGTAATCCATTCAAGCTTACTACGCAATACGAAACGTGGCCGGTCGTACCCCACTACCTCCCCCCTCTTCATTCGACTCTTTATCTCTCTCCTATCATCGCGTCTCTCCCTCCATCTTTCTCTCTCTCTCTCTCTCTCTTTCCTTCCTTTCTTTCTTTCTTTCTACAGTCCCTGAATTATAACGTTTGTATTTATCTTTTTATTTTTTTTCCTTTCATTTTTCCTTTTCATTTATTTTTCTCTCTCTCTTTCAATCCTATTTATTCAAATCTTTGTTCAAGTCTCTCTCCCACCCCACCCCCCACCTTTTCTTCCTCTCCATTTCTTTCTTTCTTTTATTTTTTCTGAGAAAGTTTCTTAATTATAGTGTTTATATTTTGTTTCCTTCGTGTTTTCTACTCACCGCAATACGTCATTCGAAAAATTCGAAGAAAGCATTCGAGTTTCCCTCTATGAGTTTATTCTCTTCTCTCTCTCCCTCTTTGTCCCTCCCCAAACCCTCTCCATGGATCTTCTTCATGGTCGTCGTCGTTGCCTCCGTCATAGTAGTAGTAGGAGTCGTCATCGTCATCACCACCACCGTCGTCTTCTCTTATGCATCGGTGGAAACATGAATCGACGAGTGGCTGGAACGTTGACTCGTGTTTTCGAATAGGGTAACGTGCACTCTTGTCTATTCATCTTTTTCCCCTCCCTTTCTAATTTTTCATTCTTTATCTTTCTCCTTCTCCTTCTCCCTAACCGCCCCCCTCACCCTCCCTCCCTGTCTCTCTCTCTCTTTCTGTCTCTTTTACTGTAAATATATATGTACCGTCGACTGAAAGAAGCTTTCGAAAGGCACGCGCTTATGTGTTCACTCACGTTCCTCTATCTTTATCCTTCTCTCTCTCTCTCTCTCTCTTTTTTTTTCTCCCTGTCTCTTCTTCCGTTTTTTCTTATCGATAATACAGACCCCTCGCCGTTGACGACGTTGTAAAATAGAGAGAGAAGAACAAAATAATGTTTAGAAAATAAAAATCAAGGTATAATTAAAATTGTGAGAAGAGTTTTGATAATAACTACTTTATTTATCTTTCAATTTTAGTTAAAAAGATAATGTTCCTCTCTTTCCCGTAGAAAAATAATGTCTTTAGTACACACACACACACATTTATATTTATAGATATCCCTCTAAGTTTTTTCTTTCTCTCTCTCTAACTCACTCACTCACTCGTGTATTTGAAACTTATGGTGCATACGGGTATATTATGGGTGACGGGATCAAGTCAAGGTGTGCGCGCGCATAACACACACACGCGTGCACACAGGTCGCTAGACTTATATCTCTACCTCTATCTATCCTTCTCTCTCTTCTCGAAATAACTGACATTCCATAGCGAAGTACGCATACAACAACCTGTTCGAAGGTAGAACTAGTAAGTAAATGAGCGACGTGTTGTCTCCTGTAAACCACTTCATTCTCTTCTCTCTTTTATATATGTATATGTATATGTATATATATATATATATATATAGTTTATATATTTAGTTAGCCGAGAAATTCGTGCCGATTAATATCTTAAATATGTAATCAATTTTTCTCAAAAATGGTACGATCTCATTCCTTTCCGTGCAACCTAATATATTATATTATATCCCCATTAAGTTATCCAAAACATTCTTGCCGATTTTCCTCAAAATTCTTGTGTATGTGTATTTTAAATAAAAATATTAATAGAATATATTCAATGGGGCTAGGAGGAGGTGGTGATGGTGGTTCATCAGGAATCTCGGTCATATTATGTTTCGTACTCGCTAATATTCGAGTCGAATTAAAGATAGATTTATTTACCTCGTTTGTTCTCCGAATTACGTTGGTTAATCAAGATTCTACCATATATTTATAAATCTGCACCAATTTTCCGGTCAATGATCTAACGGTTGTACGTAATTTGCTTCGAAAAATTGTTGCCAATTTTATAAGAAATATTGTATATATTTATTTAAAGAGAAAAGAATATTAATCTAATATGTATTTTTTATAAATTGACACGAATTTATTGTAGACGCAATCAAATGTATCGCACGTACCACCACGCGTATTATTTATTTGTATTTCTTTCCCCATGAAGATTTAACCTTCGCTGAAGTGCTCCCTTTCTACGTCGCAACTTTTTTTCTTTATTTTTCTTACTCTTTTTCTCTAACACATACTATTTCTACGAGATACGAACTTGGGGGGGGGGAGAAAGAGAGAGAGAGAGAGAGAGAGAGAGAGAGGAATGCTTATTCATCATAAAAGCACGCGATCTAACGCGTCTTTTTTTCTAGTTCACATGCAATGAGTAAATAAATTAATTCTTAATTCGCGCATCATCCAGATGCTAGAGAAATATAGAAAGAAGATACTCGATTAGCAAAAGCAACAGCAGGCAAAACCGTTACGTAAATCAAGTAAAATACGTTCCATTTGTTATGATCGATGACAACGTTCAAAATGTGTGTCTAGGTATTAATATTTCTCATTAAAACATTCCATATATATCCGTGTGTGTTTAAATCAAAAATTTCAAATTTAGATATATATCTGTCTAGATCTTTCTCTCACTCTCATTTTCTTTGAGTAACCTTTGAACTAGTTTTTCAATCAACCGTTAACAGCTACCAACTTACGTTGCGAAAGAATTTGTTAAATCTCGTGAAAGATCGTTATCATTGTCACTCACAAATATTTATTTCTTTGTGGAGATACAGTTTAACAGATAAATAGATAAATGCCACGAATATACTCGTATATTTATATCTATGTTTTACTTGTTTTGGTATCTGACGCGTAGTAAAATATATAGGTTTATTTCATTGAAAAACGTGTATCTCATTAACGTGATTACGTTTCAACCTTCGGAGTCTTGTTCTTATTTGTTCTTTTACAGACATATTGTCGTTTATCAGCTAGAACGAATTCTATTAGTAGAGTGTAATAGTAAGTTAGTAGTAGTAGTAGTAGTAGTCGTCTTCGTCGTAGGAGTTAGAAAAAATATTGGCATGCTTAAAAGTTATATGGGACATTAGTTGCTATTGATGCGTCATCATCTAGCCGGGCCTAAAGCCGAAAATTATCGCTCACTTTGCGGGTACGGAGTCACGTTATTTATGTATGTATGTATGTATGTGTCTATCTATTTATCTAGCAAGCTAGCAAGGTATTTACGTAAACGTCGGTTTTAAATCGTCTTCTTCTTCTTCTTCTTCTATTCTTCAAAGAAATACTCTTCTACGATTCCGTGTGAGTAAACGATCGTTTCTTTCTCATTAACTACGATCCGTCTTGGTTATTAGCTAGCTCTGGTAGTTACGTACGCAATGGACGAAAGAAGGAGATTGGATAGAATGGGATAGGGCGGATGGCCTGGGATGTTGGGGGGAGGGTGGGGGGGAGTCATTGTGGATGGGCAATATATATCCTAAGGGATGTTCCAGGAGAGGATATTGCGTGTCGTTATTTGCGGACCGGTTGTGTGTGTCTCTCTCTCTTTCTTTTTATCTTTTTTTCTTTCCTTTCTTCCTTTTCTCAGCGCGCAGTATGTTTCTTATTTCGTTTCACGTTGCGCGTGTTTTCACTTGGCGATATATGTCGGTAGGTGGTCAAAAGGCATTCTCGTAAAACGCCCGGGAGAAAGTGTAATTAACAATTAAGTGATATTACGAGAGACGCCGTTAGTTAGATTTTATTGAAATAATATTATTTCTCGATTGATATCATTTGGGTCAGTATTTTTTTTTTTTTTTCTTTTTTTCTCAAAACTCGTATATTATAAAATATGTGTGTAATCCTGACGCAACATTGAACTTATTTTAAACGCCGTAGGAATCTTATTATTCACGTCGAATAAAATATATTCGTATATACCGATCGCACATAATATCAATTTAAAAAAAAAAATACATACACCGTATTAGATGAATAAATAAAATCTATAGCCTACTACATACTCTTTATTCGCACGTGATTAAAAAAGAATGATCGATTCTCTCTAATGCAAAAAAAAAAAGAAAAAAAAAAAAAAAAAAAAAAAAAAAAAAAAAAGAAATAAATAAAAAGAAAC
This sequence comes from Polistes canadensis, assembly GCF_001313835.1. Lineage (NCBI taxonomy): Eukaryota > Metazoa > Arthropoda > Insecta > Hymenoptera > Vespidae > Polistes > Polistes canadensis. The sequence goes on from NW_014569575.1 coordinate 1,001,647, forward strand.
GGAAAAGAGAAGGAAGAATGAAAGAGTGAGATTTGTTTTTGAAGAGAATGAATCGTTTCCGATGAATCGATAGTATCAAGTAGTTCGTTTACTCATTCGGGTCGCCGGCCTTTAAACATTAATTTCAAATGTAAATGAATGTACGCGTACGATAGAAGAAAGAAAAGGAGTAGGAGGTGAAGAAAGAGGTGGAAAAGAAGGAGTAGGAGGAGTGGGAGGAGGAGGAGAATCAATACAACTCACAGGAAGTTAATATAAGAAGTCAGACAGAGTATCCTTGTTGTATAGTTCGAAGTCGATAAAAGTTTTGTCTCGCGATCGATCGCTATGGTGGTGGTGGTGGTTGGTGGTGATGGTGATGCCGGTGACCCTTTGAAAATGACGTCACAATCGGCTGCCAAATTTTCTCACGTATAAATGCGAGACGTCGTAGTAATTCGTACGACAAAGAGGAACCGAGCAAATTACGTCGTAGTTAAAAAAAAATTATTCCGTATAGTAATTTTTTTTCCCCCATACCGCCTTATAAAGAATAGTGGTGTATCATACGCGTACGTCGTATTAAAATGTAAATCGAATTTGGTTGTGTTTTTATTTTCTTTTTAAATAACCTTACGGTTTCTTTTAAATGTCCCACGCCATTTTTAAATCCACCACAGATATATATTTATATATATATATA